>NW_017386171.1:41010-65606 GCF_000237925.1 Schistosoma mansoni
CAATTGACTCATGATTTCAACTATGAAAATGTTAAATATCTATTATGAATACCTTAGAAGGCAAGTCCTAAACAAAGGTTTAGTCAAAGCAGTATACAATTCACAAATAACCCATTTGGGTTCAAATTTGTCACAATGCCAGAATAAATTGATCATTCATCAATAATTTATTAAGTTAGTAATTTTCTTTCAACATCTATCGGATCCATTGATCTTAAAACACCAGAAGCAATAGCCATTCCGATTACAAGTAAACAAAAACCGAGAGATCTGTACAAAAGAGATATAACCAACCTTTTTGATGTGTAATAAGATCAAAAACAGGATATTATATAGGCCGATATTTTTTGTATTAACTCACTATAAATTTGGTCAAGGTAACAGGTGTGAACTTCGGTTCGCATTAAATAATGGTGAGAACAAAGGGGTGACCATCCAACAAGCGCATATTAATAAAAGTGAGCATTGGGGGCAATCGAATTTTCATAGGTGTGAAATATGTTCAATTAACCCTTTGTAATTGGAGACCTTCCTAAAATGAACGGTGTGGTTGAGGGGTGGAATAGAGCCATTGGCCAAATTATTGGTGCCGCTCATCCAAGTATATGGAAATTTATTGATGATCTGAGAAAAGAACAGTCTAAATGGATTGAAGATCAAACAGTCTCTTGTAAGAATATAGCAACAACGCTTTAAAAGAAAATATAATGAGGTAGCAGCATGTATCAAACTGGTTTTAGAAGATTATGAGAATAGATTGACGCTAGACTATTTACGTTGAATAGCACATAATTCCCTGGAGGGGAACGGAAAGGAGGAAGATCAAAGAACACATTGCGTCGGGAATTGGAATCAGACATGAAAAGGATGAATAACAAGTAGAAACAATTGGAATGGATTGTCGAGAACAGAGTTGGATGGAGAATAGTGGTGGAAGGCCTGTGCTCCTCCATGTGGGGGTATCAGGCGTAAGTAAGTGAGTAAGTCGAATTTAAGCCAAATAATTTGAAAAACTTTAAATGTTTTTATCTGTCAAACGTAAATCTGAGCGTAATTTTAACTGGCATAAATGATAATCTGATAAGAAGTGCATAAGATTCAACCAATATGTTCCGCCTTTTCATCGAATTAATATTAAATAAAATCTAGTCATCTGATTTATTATCACCGATGTCAACAATCAACAGAATAAAAGTTCATTAAGTTTCTTGGGATAGCATCGAGGACAACGATTTCAAGAATACACTTAATGAAGAATGCCGTTACTTTACTTACTTACTTACTTACGCCTGTTACTCCCAATGGAGCATAGGCCGCCGACCAGCATTCTCCAGCCCACTCTGTCCCAAGCCTTCCTTTCTAGTTCTATCCAGCTTTTGTTCATTCTTCTCATGTCTGTCTCCATTTCTCGGCCTAATGTGTTCTTTGGTCTTGCTCTTCTCCTTGGGCCTTGAGGATTCCATGTGAGGGCTTGTCTTGTGACGCAATTGGGTGCTTTCCTCAATGTGTGTCCTATCCACTTCCAGTGCTTCTTCTTGATTTCTTCCTCCGCCGGATGGAATCTGGTTTTCTGTCCCCCACAGTAACTTGTTGCTGATAGTGTCTGACCAACGGATACGAAGTATCTTGTGTAGACAACTGTTAATAAACACCTGTATCTTCTGGATGATGGCTTTCGTATTTCTTCACGTCTGCGCCCCATACAGTAGAACTGTCTTGACATTCGTATTGAAAATTTTGATCTTAGTGTTGGTTGACAATTGTTTTGAGTTCCAGATGTGTTTCAGTTGTAAATATGCTGCTCTAGCTTTGCTGATCCTCGCCCTCACATCTGCATCAAATCCACTGTGATCACCGATGATGCTGCCCAGATATTTAGAAGTCTTCACATCCTCCTAAGCTTTTCCGTGAAGTGTAATTCGGTTGGTGCATGTTGTATTGTATCGGAGAGTCTTGCTTTTCCCTTTCTTTATGTTTAGACCTACTGCTGCTGAGGCTGCTGCTACACTGGTCGTCTTCTCCCGCATTTGTTGTTGCGTGTGTGATATAAGAGCCAGATCATCTGCGAAGTCTAAATCGTCCAGCTGCATCCTACCTGTCCACTGTATCCCGTGCTTTCCTCCAGATGTTGACGTCTTCATGATCCAGTCAATCACCAGGAGAAAGAGAAAGGGTGAGAGTGAGCAACCTTGCCTAACACCGGTCTTTACCTCGAATGAGTTGGTGAGTTGTCCTCCGTGGACGATTTGGCAGTTTAATCCATCATAGTAGTTCCGTATGATATTGACTATCTTCTCAGGCATGCCGTGCTTGATAATAATTAAAAAACCATGGTTTTGTCTTCTAAAACTCATTCAAAGTGAAATTCATCAATCATTTTCGAAGAATCAGTCTAAATAGACTATCTATCTGCTCTAAATAGACATACGGAATAACGCAACTAGGATAAAAAGTAACAATTTTTTATTGAGTTCGAATAATTACAGTATATCTTGAAAGTAGACTCTGCAGTAGACGTTTAGAAAACTATTTTTGTGATTAGTCGTAAGGTACCTTTATTGATAAGCGTCTATTTGGTGGTCTCCCTTATTAATCCTCGCGCTTAATGTGAACCGTTTTGAACTGCACCATTTTGCCCGTGCCCATGGACTAGATGATGTCAGCTTCGTTCTGTGTAGTGCTTTAAGGTCAATATTTTTCATGTTAACTCAGCATAAACTTAGTTCAGTTATAAACTTTCGTTCAGTGTGACTATTATACTTCCTGTTCAAATCAGGTGAACAATACTTAGCGCGTGCTATTACAGTAACTATGTGTTCCTCTCTCTCCCTCTCTCAATATATATATATATATATATATATATATAAGTTAATATATGAATCATTATATATAGGTTTAATGTGGATATATTCTTGGAGAATCAATAAATCTTTATCGCATCAATCATTCATGCTTTTACTTTGAGTTGTGGGAATTGTAGTGGTTCTCATTTTATCAGTATAAGCGGTAAGACTTAGAACTTAACACCGATGAAACACGCATACAATAAAAGAGCTGACCGCCTAGACATAACAGTGGTGATCCGGTAAAAGCACTCTTACCTTAACCAACTACAGGCACGATATGTCAATAGTCATTATAATCATAATAATAATCTAATTTGACTAATGGACATACAACCATACGCTTTTGTGTTTTCACAATACTAACTTATGCAATGGGGTTAAGTTTTAATTCATTTTTGTATTAATTAGTTTTATTCAAATATTCTAATCGCATATCTTTACTTTATTATTAATATTGTTTGCATAAGTCAATTGAAGCTAGATCACCAAGGAAAACCTGGATGCACTACTTGACGGCCGTTTCGTCCTATTGTGGGACTCGTCAGCAGTGCGCATCCACGACCTCACCTCGCGAGATTCGAACACAGGACCTATCAGTCTCGTGCCAGAGCACTTAACTGATAGACTACTGAGCTGGCATCCGTTGGAGTTAATGTCTAAATTAAACCAAACCACGAAGTTGAGCAACCGTTCATCATTATCTTCAGTGAGTTCCTCTCTCACAACAGACGTGGTTTGAACTCCACTGGTCATTGCTTCTCACTAGAACTCCAGGAATTATCTCTTGAAGTCAGTCACTAGTGAGCATATGATTATAATCAGAAGGGGTTTTTGTGGAGATTCAGTATTTGTATAGTATATATATATATATATATATATATATATATATATATATATATATATATCGGAATAACTTCTATTTTATGAAGTAGAAATGCAACTTAAGTTATCAGTTATCGTGACAAGGGTAATAATAATGTGTAGATCATTGAAAGTTAATTTTTGAAAAAACTGACAGTTTTTATTAATAGTTGATAATGGTGATTATTGAAATTCAAAGGTAGTCAAATGTTTAATACACAATTAGTGAACACATTTTCATTTAAGTATTCCCATAAGTTAATTTAACACATAGTTCGCTCATTTAATAAACGTTATATTCGTGTAAATGATGAAGAGAAAGTGAATGGGGCATGCCGAAGTCACGCTAACCGTAAAAGATGGGTAAATGAAGCAACTTTTACGCTATCTGAAATTAGTAATAATGTCTGAGAAAAAAGCAAATAATTTTTATAATTCAGTTATTCTGCAAACCGTTATTCTTAATACCAAAAAGTTGATCATTTTAGCTTTGAAAAGGGTGTCGAAAATGAACGCAATACTGTTATCAAGGTTTTTTTGTAAATCCATAAAAAACATAAAATATGTTGACCTGTACATTATTTGTAGTTGATCACTTATTAATGATCACCGAAAATACATGTCAGTGTTGTACTCAGTCATCATGTAATACGGTAATTGTATTTTTGAGGTGGGCATAATATTTTTATTGGCAGGTGATGTTAACAGCCAATGTTTTTTAAGTGCACAGCCTTTCAAATTAATGATCTGAATTTTTTATTTTTATTTGTAAATAACATTGTAAACGTTAATTAATTAGAAAGACTGGAATTATATTTCCAAATCAACAGTTCCCTTTGTTAAACATACTAGACGAACAATGAAAAACTATATGTACATTTTCCGTCACAAAGGGATAATAATTACTCCTCTTAAACTGTTAAACAGTAAATCGCTGAATGTTGAAAAAATAACCTGTTTTGACAAGCATATGTAATATAGGTTGAATGAAGTGTCAATGAACAAGCTTATGTCTAGCGAAATAGATTTCTATCTCAATTATATGTGAATAAGGTCAATAGTATCAAGTAACCATTATGTATTTAGAATATCGTATTTCAATCTGTTAAGTTAAACTGTACATTTATTTATCAAATGTCTAAATGACATTTATCACTGTATCGAATTATTCGATGCAGTGATAAATCTCATAAGAAACATTATTATTACATTTCGTATGTTCCATTATTATTATTATTATTATTATTATTATTAATGACTTGTTAGACATGTAAGTCTTCATTATATGACGTTGTTTTCAGCACGGAATCGTTTACTGAAACCTTAAATTTGAAAAACCTGAAAAGCTGTTGGCAAGGTAATAAAGTGAGCGATGATCATTATTAATCTACAGCTTTATTACTATGGGACAGTTGAACCCAGGTGATACTTCTGTTGGGTCGTAGGCACAGAAGGAATGAAACATAGCGTTGCATGGACAAAAAATCCAAGCACTTCCATCAGCTAGTTCACTGGGCGGCTGACGTAGATGGCAAATATCACACAGTCGGTCATTGTGCGCACGTTCATCTTCTTCATTGTCTCGGTCCGTAAACTCTTCTGAGTTCATAGATATTACTTCAATCTCGTCATCATTTAAGGTAGCATCCAAATCTACGTTCTGTTGACGGTTGGTGCCTGTGGTATTTCGGACGACGGGCATTGTGATGGTCGTAGGTAATTCATCGTTAAGCAACTGATGAGCATAGTTAAGTAGAGCGGTATGCTGTTCAGCAGACATACGCCGACACAAGTAGTGAATCGATGTTTGGACGTTTGTCTGCCCGACTTGTACCGGTAACTCATTGCCAATTGTTACTGTGGTTACGTAGCTGTTGGAATGCAGCCATCTGTCACCAATGCTTTCTCTGTGAACTTCTCGAGCTTCTATCCAATATCCAGTGCGAAGCAGAACACTAAATATCGATCTGAACACGGGTGTTTTTCTGTTCAGCTTATGCAACTTTAAAATTCGATGGGTCGTCTCAACGAAATTTGTACTGCTTTGATCTAGAAGCATTGCAGCTGGTCTAAAAGCGTCCGACCACTTGTGCTTTGTGGACAATAACTGATCTCTCAAATATTGATAGAAATTCCCGTCTGCTGCTTCGATAAATGACACATACCGTTGGAAGCTACAATACATTGTAAAGCATATTTCGATTTACCTTTCCACATTTCTTGTTAGCATAAGACGGTAGAACATTTGAAGAAGATCAGATCGTAGCCTCTACGAATACGATGAATGGGTTAATTGTAAAGAAAAAAAAGCTTACCCTCTTGATGACATTTCGAAGAAGGTGCACGCGGCACAAAAGGTGATGTGAATTGGGATACACCTGCGTTATGGCAGCAGCTATAGCAGGTGAATCATTGAAAATAGTTAATTTTTGTAAGTAATAATCGGATGGAAAAATGTCAATTCTTACATCCAATAAAAGCACTTTATTATAGTTCGATTTGAACGAATCAAATTACAAAACTGCACCATTTACAGCCAATTAAAAAATTATTACAGGTGACAAAATGTTTGTTCATTTGCACTTGAGCACACACTTTCAAAAACAAGTTCACCAATTGCTAAATTTTTTTCACATCCTTCATTTTCGAAAACAAGGGTGGTGGGGGATAATACGAGCCGTGATTCTAATGTCAACCAAAATATTTGATCTAATTTGTAAATGGGTTGATATTAATTGCATGGCAATTATGACCCTCTACCACCCATTGATTAGAAATTTCAGGGTATGAAAATGAATTTAGCAATTGGTGATTGGTGAACTTGTTTTTGAAAATATGTGTTCAAGGGGTAATCACACAAACATTTTTGTCACCTGTAATAATTTTTTAATTGTCTGTAAATGGTGCAGATTTGTTATCTGATTAGTTGAAATTAAAATAGCATAAAGTGCTTTGATTGGATGTGAGAATATGCATTTTTACATTAGAATTTTATTTAAAATAAATAATTATGCCTGACTGTTCCATCCTATACGAGGCAATCTCTAACTTGAAATCCGGAAGGGAATCAGAAAAGAGAAAGGCCAAAGAACATATTACACCGGGAATTAGAAGCAGATATGAAAAGGATGAATGGTAACTGGAAAGAACTGGAAAGGATTGCCTAGGATAGGGTTGGATGTAGAATGCTGGTGAGCGGCCCATGCTCCTCCCGGAGGGGTAACAGACGTAAGTAAATAAGTAAGTGCCATCTGAGTTTTGATAAAAAAAAAATTAACTTCAGAAAAAAAGACACCAACTCTATTTCATTACCCTGATACACTCCTGTCAGTGATTGCACGTAATGTCAACAGCAAATGTATTGTAAGTGCGCAGCCTGACCAAATCATTATCTGAATTTTTTAATATCATTTGTAAATGACATTGCAAATGTTACTTATTTAGAAAGTGTGGAATTATTTTTTCAAATCCTCGGTTATCTTTGTTAAACATAATAGACAAACAAGAAAAAACTGTATGTACATTTTCCGTCATATGTGAATATTATTCTTTTAATGTCAAGCCCGGAATAGCTAAACATTACAAAAATAGCCATGTTTGACAAGCATTTGAAATATTGGTTGCATAAAGTGTAAATGAACAAGCCTGCGTCTGATGAACTAGATTTCTATCTCAATTATACTACTTAAGACGAATAAGGTCAACAGCATTTATTGACAGAAGGATTTTTTTGTGTGGAGATTTAGTACTTTCATAGTTGAAAGCGTGACTCAATGGAATCTCGCGAGGTGAGGTCATGGATGCGCACTGCTGAGGAGTCCCACAATAGGATGAAACGGCCGTCCAGCGCTTCCAAGTATTAATTAACATCTAGATATACTGACTTTTAATTTCAATGTAATAAATAAAACCGTACATTTATTTATCAAACGTCAAAATGAGAATTATCAGGTGTTCTACAGCCATTTCTCCAACATACACATTTAAAATACAGCTTCCAATCTTTATGGAAATAAGAATCTCTCATCACATAAAGGCAGAATGTAGCTCTTTCACAAGTTCTGATGGTGTTCTTTAACGCTTCAAGTGACTGGAATGCTACGAGATACAATGTATACAAAAATACGTTATCTCTATACTTGGCGCCCAATTTTCGTTAAGCTATTCGTTCTAATCTTGACGAATATTCGTATACAATATATCACATAGTTCTCATAATCTTCGTCTTCTTAACTACACTATCTAAATTTATATTTTTCTACCTCTTAGAATTATGCTTATTTGATTGATAGTTCGCTTATTTTTCTTTTTCATCAAAAAAGTGAAATCATTAAGATGGCCCTTGTCCTAATGAATGAAATCTGAAACGATTTACTCATTTCACTGGTGGCAACTATATTTACAGTAGTGGAGATCTGTAACATGTATATATGATTCATTTAAATGGATAAACTTTACAATTATAATTCTAAGAATGTTCTCACTGTACTATAATGAACGATAATCCGGTTGATATAACTATTTAATTATCATATAATACTTGGTAATGAGAATTAGATCGAATCCGTCTACCAAATTCTACTTATTCATGAACATCAGTAATATGTGGATTAAAAGTTAGGTTAGTTTTGTAAATGTATCCAAAAGATAACGTTTCTATAAAATACCTATCATAAAGAATAGATTATATTGTAGTGAACAAGAACATGAGTGGGGACAGTCAAATTTATTTAAGCCCAAAATTACAGAATATCTCAGTAAAATCTGATAACCGTACAGTCAACAGTTAATTTGGAAACTATCAATCAATTGTGTCAATCTTGAACGTTTCTTCTTGAAATATCAGTCCATCGTCCCCGATTATTATTGCTCATGCATTTGCATACCAAATGCATTTCGTTCCCATTCTTTCGTCATTGATCTTCTACTGAAATACATTCAATGCTCGACTATCGTTATATACTACTTATGTGGACATACGTAATCAACACCATAGTATAACATTTTTGACTTTAAAAAGGATGTAATTTGTTTGTGCTTAAGGTTCAATCAACGTTAGTTTTGCCAAACATTTGTCAAACAATTTTTAGATGGACTGGATTCTGATACTGCTGTATAACGTGGAGCTATTCATTATTGAATTATTCAGTGTTTACTTTAAGATTATTTCAGAAAACATCCTATATATATTCTTCCAACATCTATGTTATTGTAGCTGCAGCTAAACAAAAGAGGTGTGTTATCTGGATAAGATAATCTGAAAAGGATTTCCTTACATTAGTGACAGTCGACCTGGGTAGTATGAAAGTTCGTTGTAATACTGGGCCTTAGTTATTATATATTTCAACAACCATGACAATCCCCTTTGAAATGTATTTGATTAACAAATTTAGATAAGAAGCAATTGAGTTTTTGGAGAGGTTCCATTCTGTGAACTGGATGGATACATCAATCAATGAAGTTATTATTCATCATTTCAATGGTGTAGATAAAGAAATAAATAAACTAAATAATGGATTCCCTTCTAATTTCACTAATAAATTTTTGTTGGAACTAGGAAAGTAAGACTAACAAAGACAATTTAAGAAAGAAACCAGACTACTTAAGACTTGATCTTGAAAAGAATTTAGAGAGTGTTATTTTAACATACCAGTTTACTAGGTCTGTTGAAAGAAGGCCAAGTCACTTATAACTTGACAAAAGTAGTACTTTTAAATTAACGAGGGACTATATGCTGAAAAGTCCTTTGATTGGTCCTATGGAACTAGTTACTAGGCTTTATTCTTGAAAGCATGGTTAATAAAATTAGTCATTAACTTTACCAATAATTTCATCTTTTCTCAACTAGTGAACATTAAATGAAAACGAAATAAACTTTTCAGTCTATATAGTTGAAGCCATCGCTATCAACTCAAGAAAACCTAACTTGTATGTCCAAAAGAGGTATATTGAGCATCTTTGTTCACCATGGATCACGATTCGACCACTTCGGATATATATCCCATGTATGATAAACTCTTACCTTCTTCCACTAATCCCTTTTTATGTATATTTCTCTTCCCCGCCCCGTAATTAATTTATGCATTTATCTTTCTCAATACACATACATCTTTTATCTTGATTATCCTAATTAACCTGACAACAATTCACGCATTACAAATTATATTCATATGACTGTATTATTATTATTATTATTAAACACGACATAACATCTCTCTCGTTGTTTTTTCCCCAAAAACTTCCTCCAATGGTACTCACCGCAACTTGACGCCTTTTGATGAATTTCCTTATCCCTTTGTTAAAAAAATGTTTTTGAAATTTAAGAAATGATTTTCTATGCATTTATGCTGTAATCAATGTGATAATGTACTCAAGTACGATAAACCAAATTATTCCTTAATGCGATATCACGCAATGACTTTGTAAAATATGAAAATCATACATTAAATATATCATTTGCATATCTTCGTTGAGTTGTCCCCTACATACCTCCTCACTCTTCCAACCCTGTTGATTTTACGATTACTCTTTGTTTTTCTACGTCTTCTCCCATTTCAATCATCTGCCAGTAAGCATTCTACTTCCGATTCCTGCAGCATATTACTTAGATCTGCCCTCATAAGTAGAGCATACTACAATAGTTCACTATAACCTTGTTTAATTCATTTATTTATATGTAACATTTTGACTACTGTAGTATTATAATATCTTATTATGTTAAATCTAAATGAATCATTTAGAGTAGACATATTCCAGGAATATGAGTTAATTCTCATTTCCCTACACTTAAATGGTTAACAATAATCTAGAAAAGCATTTTAAACCAGGATACACAAACATCAAATAATGAATCGATGAGATGAGAAGAATAAATGTAATGTTTGCATAAATTTCATTACATCAATATATCCCTTTGAAGTAAACATGTTGATCTATTATAAATGATAAAATAACAAATAAGAGACTTAGTAATTTTTCTCGTAATCTACACCATGATGTATACTGTCCATAATGGATAGCCAATTTACTTGACAAACAACAACTGCACATTGCTGAGGAGTCCAACACTAGGACGAAACGGCCGTCCAGTGCTTCCAGGTTTTCCATGGTGGTCTAGCTTCGATTGACTCATGATCTCAACTATATAAAACAACTTTATAGTCACTTTGTTCAAATGAATCGTCTACATAAACTAATAATATTGTGGTGTATGCTACTTATGTCTGTCTATATAAGTAGTATGTAACACCAATCAGAAGTGAAATGATTTTCAAAAGAAGATTGAGAAAATTGAACTGAATAAAACAGTAAGGAATTGAGAGTTTAAAGCAATTAGTCCCTTTGATAAATTTCGATAGTGTAATAAGAAGATGAAGACTATCAGAACTATGTGATTTATTAGCGCAGTACGTTTCGAACAATCTGATCACACGTATACTTGTTAAGAACATGAAAACGATTGTGTCACATCCCACACTGTGTTTACTAATTTAAATGTGTATGTGGTCACACATACATAGGGAGGAGCAATCGTGATCTCAAAATTAGGGTGTGTGAACATGTACCAAAATGATTACAGAAGCAAATATAATCAAATGACCCGATAAGAGTAGATGATAAACATCCATCATCCTCTATCGCCAAACATATAATCGAAACAGGCCATAAGATTGTTCTTAACTCGGCTAATGTGGTGTTGTATAAAAGTGTAAAAAGATGTATACTAAGGTTTATTGAAGCGTTAGCCATACGAAAATTCAAACCTCCTTTGTGTATTGAAAAAACAGTTTGTTCTCTCCTTAAACCTACCCTGGTAATATTAGCTTGTTATCCAGAGTGATTAGGTTTCGAATTGTTTTCACATTATTATTATTAATATTAATATTAATATTATTATTATTATCCTTGTCTCATCTTACCCCTCATTTCCAGTCTAGTTGACCTTTTATTTTTATATATAAATGTTCTTAACAAGTATATGTGTGATCAGATTGTTCGAAATGTATTGCGCTAATATATCATGACATCAGTCAGTCAGTTACAACGTAGAACTTCGTACATACGTACATCAGTTCGAGTTGCCATACCACATTAGCGCAGAGATAAAGCTGTCGATTCAAATCCCATAGTGGTAGAGGTAGTAAGAGTATAAGCCGTAATCGAAAAGATAAGGGTTTGAAGATGTTATTCAAGAAGTATAATCTGGTGAAATGAATTTGAAAAGAGATAAAAGATAGGGACATGAAGAATTCAGACGATTAGAATTTGGGAGAACACAATGGGTGGATGCACCTTCGCCATTGCAAACAATTTTGAGCCATGTCGTTTAAGGTCTCTAGCCATCGGTTGCTATCATCTCGCGAATCCCAACCAGGTAGTCTACACCTACCAACACGGCCCAGTCCACTTGTCAGCGACTTCATGGATTTATGCCATGTTTTGTTCTGGCCACCCCTAGCTTTCTTCCAACCTACTCCTACACCATAAAGCATTGCACGTCGGGGTAGTCGGTGGTTGGGCATACGTAACACATGTCCCAGCCATCTCAACTGATGAAGTTTCACTACTTCATCAATCGATTTTCCATCCTTACCTAGTACCCGTTTCCTAACAACCGCATTACTTACCCGGTGGTCCCAGTATATACGAGCAATGCTTCGAAGACACCTATGATCGAACACTAGTAGCCTACGAATATCCTATACTCTTATCGGCCATGTTTCACTGCCATATCATGACATAGTTCTGATAATTTTCGACTTCTTATTACACTATCGAAATTGAAAGAATCATAAAAGATGTAGTAGACAATTTAATAGAAAGTTTGTATATGAACTATTTATTCCATAATAAGTAAAGATGGATAGTGGCTAGCAGTGGAATCCAGTTTGACGCGCGTTTCGTCCTCTTTGAGACTCGTCAGTTGGGTGTACCTGCATCTCAGAGTTGATGTTCACTATGGGACTCGAACCCAGTACGTTTCGCCTCAAACACCATCGCTTTATCCATTCAGTCACTGAGTCCTGATAGCCACTGTGGCAATACGCACACTATGCACATATGCCAATTAGAGACTGAACAGTTGCAGTCCAAAACACATCGATGGGAAGATTCAAACAAACAACACTAAGTGTATTTAATGTATAGTTGTTACATTTTACGAAACAACTCTGTAATTTTACACTGAACAATAAAGTGATCATCCCCAACCAAGTCTTCTTTCACTCTTTTGACTTTATCCTTTATCAATTAAGAAACAAATACAATATAATCACAAGAAATTTATTAACATTTTAAATCGTACATAATTAAGGAAAACAAAAAAAACGAGAAAAATTACAACACATTGTTTCATAATTATTTTAAACTTCATTAGTTGAAACTTCTAAATTTATTTAATTAGTCGTAGTTGAATTGTCATTAACTAAAAAGTGAAATGATCAAGAAAAAACTTTTCAATGGATAGTTATAGATGTATTCTAATATACACGTCAAGACTGTTCTTGTTCTTTATCATGACACTCTATTTACCCGATTATCTTTTGTGTATTATTTTATACTACTTATAAATATTCAGTAACCAGTAACAATTCACATAATATTTTGAGCAAATCCGTTACTGGATCGTATTTTCAATCATTTAAGTAAACTTATTTATTATAGAACATAATTTTTTGCTTATCAAATAAATCTTTTATTAAACAAAATGAAATCAATCAATCAGGCATTGTCTGAATAGTTTCATGAAAGTGTCTTTCAATCATGAATTTAGTAAATGATAGTTTGAATGTTAGTTCCTTTTTTGGTTGTAGATAATCCTTACTAATACATAGCAATTAACAGATAGTTCAGCCTTACAGGTTTCTGTGACCTAATTTCATTTAGATGGTATCAAAATGAGATTAGTTCAGAACCTTTAATTTAAATTGCTTTTATTAAACATTTTCGAAGGCAATGTTGTATATTCTTTGAACTAGCACTTAATTACTATTAAGCCAACTCAATAACTATGTAATGCCACAGTAATGATAAACCGTACACGAAGTTTCACTGAAGAATCTGAGAACTTATAACTCTTTAATAATATAAAATGCTCCAATTCCGATCTGTTCAATGTTAAGATGGTTGATCAAGCAAATTAAGATGAATTTATGATTAATACAGTCGTTAATTGTACACAAAACAATTTAGCTATTGGTTATCTTGATCATCCTAAATCTATCAAATTACTTATCATTGAATAGTTTGTTGTTATTCATTTAGAAAGTATTTCTAATGTAAAGATAGTTAAATAAATTACATTATCCAAATAATTTATTAATAACTTACGGCTAAATGATGAGAACATATCCAATTTCTTATTGATGATATCATTTAATTCAGTTGAATTACGTAACATTCCTAAAAAGTCCATTTCCTTTAATTGTTTTTCAAAATCATCAGATATCCAAAGGCTTTTAGATACAACTTGACCTAAATTATAAAATATAATAAATAGACAAAAAATATTAAGCATACATCATCTTATATAACATAAATAAGTAGGTTTTACATGTGATTACTGAATTTATACTGAAGTGTACTATATGTAGATTGGTTCATATCATATAAAGCAATATTGTTTTAAAGCACAGTAATGGTGATCATTATCTTATTTATAGTTGGTAATTCAAGATGTACAATCATTCCCTATGGTTGATGTTGTTCTATGATTGAGATTTATTGTTTAAACAACCAATTGAATAATAATAATAAAGTTGGATTAATCTATTTGGGGATACAAGTTAATTCATATTGTATAGCAGCTGTTATTTTACCTGTGGAGAGTCTATTTTTATTTGGCCATTACATGCGTTACAACAAATTGATCATACATTTAAAAACCTTCCTATGTACTTGATCATCTGTGATTTTGTTAACTTTATAATTGATTGGTCATTAGGTAGTGATCGATGTCTTGTTTATCAGGTTCTTCTTAGTGCAGATCGAATTCTATCAATCAAGTTGCAATGTAGTCATTAGTCTAGCTGAGTCAATACCGAATGAACTGTGTTTAGATACTACGTGGTGATTGGAGGTAGTCGACGGGAAACCTTGACCTAAGTTTCGTGCTATTTGACACTCGTCAGCAAAGTGTGCTTGTAACGTTTAGGTAAGTTGTGCTCTGTGGTGGAGTTGACATACATGACTACATATCATCATTATTCATCAATATCGAATAGAGTCAATAAAGGGCAAAAAAAAATCGTTAATTTGACTTAATGTAACTTTCTCATTTCATTTATGCCTTTATTAGTTTTTATTACAACTAGTACACTTGTTATGAAACTATCAATTCTTTTTTTTACATTTTACTTATCATGCTTACCATGCTTGTGAATTAAGGCTATATCGAGGCAATACGTACAGTATGCACATATTCCAATTAGAGACTGACCAGTTGCAGTCCAAAAACATCAATGGGAAGATTCAAACAAACAATACTAAGTGAATTTTACTTATTAGGTTCACTGTAATCTATTTCATTATTATCATTAACTCATGAGCAGCTTTGACTGGTTCATTTTAGAAAATAGAAAATACCAAGTTTATAAAAGACATTGAATATGAATTACTCACGTGTAGTATTTGTTTGTGGAATCCCATATTGATTTTTTCCTAATTCACTATTATCATCATCAAGGAATTGTGAAATCCATTTTTCATTCATATTTTTTGTTTCAGGTACTGAAAACCAAGATGTTTCTGTACCTCCATCACTTTTATCTATAAATAAGAATATCAAATAATATAATGATAAAATAAATCTGTCAAACATCAGTCAAATTATAAATGAACATGATTTGTCATAATTTGATTAACTCTTCTAAAGAATAAAATACATGTTATTATATGAAAACTGGAGCTTAATACTTAAAAGGTTTATATTTTCAACGATTGAATTGATGAGTTCATTTAAGCTAGACCACCAATGAAGACTTAGAAGCACTGGATGACCATTTCGTTCTAGTATAGGATTCTTTAACAGTTCGCATCCACGATCCTATATGCAGGACTCGAACGCAGGATCTTCGGTCTCCAGCGTGAATGCTTAACTTCTTGACCACTGAGCCGCCATACAACAGTGTTATATTTGTGACTTAGGTATATTGCCTATCATTATTGTTGTTCTTTTTTGTGAATGAATGATATGTATATATTTTACATAGAATACATTTATTGAAGTTAAAATTAGTAATATATGTATATGTACACATACTTACCTGAGGTAGTGTTAAGTTTTGTTGAAGTATTTTGTAACAATGTTCCACCATTGATTTGATTATTAATAAAATCAAGCATATCTTTATCAGTTACATTTTTATCACCTAATTTAATAACCCATGTAGTTTCTGTAATTTCATCATCATCTGAAATGAAATGAAATCAATAAAATGGAAAAAATAGTAATTTACTCAAGATGAGTGACTTGTTAAATTTTTAAATGGTCTATACTATTGTCGTGTGGTCGACTTATATCCATATAGGTAGTATATGGTGATGATCAGACAAAGAATGTATTTTGGCAACAGATCGATAAGGAAAGAACAGGAATGAAGCGCAATCGGTATGTAAATGCATGAACAATGAAATCAGAGAAGACGGACTGATATTTACAGAAGGAACAGTTAAGATTGAGACGATTGATTGTTATTTTGCAAATTAACTATTTACTGTATGATTATCAGAATTTAGTGAGACAGTCTGTAGTTTGTGCTTAAATACTTTCGATTGTCCTTAGTCGTGTTCTTGTTCACTACAGTATTATTAATTGAATTCACTATCTCATTTTCATAAAACCAAAAGTTTGTTGTGATATAGTGAATAAACTAAAGAGTGTTCTATATTTAATACATTCAATGGTAAACTGTTTGAGGCTAATAATCTCAGGTAGATGTATATATACATATATCTATAATTCAAAATTAGACTAACTCCGCCTGTAATGGAGACGTGGGGAACTACGAAAGACATCATCCAGAAGATACAGGTGTTTATTAACAGTTGTCTACACAAGATACTTCGTATCCGTTGGCCAGACACTATCAACAACAAGTTACTGTGGGGGACAAAAAACCAGATTCCATCCGGCGGAGGAAGAAATCAAGAAGAAGCACTGGAAGTGGATAGGACACACATTGAGGAAAGCACCCAATTGCGTCACAAGACAAGCCCTCACATGGAATCCTCAAGGCCCAAGGAGAAGAGCAAGACCAAAGAACACATTAGGCCGAGAAATGGAGAAAGACATGAGAAGAATGAACAAAAACTGGATAGAACTAGAAAGGAAGTCCCGGGACAGAATGGGTTGGAGAATGTTGGTCGACGGTCTATGCTCCATTGGGAGTAACAGGCGTAAGTAATTAAGTAAGTAAATTAGGCTATTTCATATTAACCATTGAACTTACAATATTCATCTGATGAATTTAATGATGGTGCTTGTTTGTATACAATAGTTTTTTTCAACATTGGCTTTAATTGACTAGATGATTTTGGACTTGATATTTTTTCTGTTTGAACAATTTGTTTCGGTTTTACCGTAGTAGTTGTAACAATAGAAGTATTATTAGATTGTTCTTGATCATCTTCATAATATTCATCTTCATCAGGTTTATCTGAAAGATATAATGAAAAGAAATTCGATTGATCAAGAATTATATTTTGGTATAGTTGAAATGAATAACTTGAAAGTTTGCATTGTCGATTGTTTTTTTTCAACACCTCAATATTGAATCCGGAAGGGAAGCGTTAAAGAGAAAGGTCAAAGAACACATTACGCCGGGAATTAGAAGCAGATATGAAAAGGATGAATGGTAACTGGAAAGAACTGGAAATGATTGCCCGGGACAGAGTTGGATGGAGAATGCTGGTGAGCGGCCTATGCTCCTCCATGAGGGGTAACAGGCGTAAGTAAGTTAGTAACCAATATATAGTAGTGAAAATAAAAATAATATGATTAGTCATTGAGCGTGGACAAACAGACACTTAGCCTAATTGACTCCTAAATATATGATTTCCCTTCCTCTTATTGATTTCTACTCTGGATTGGCTGAGAATGACTGTTTGTAATTGTATTGAATAAAATATTATCAGAATGAGAAGGGGGGAGGTTGTGATGATTATAGTAATTTTAATAGTTGAATTCATGAGTCAATCTGAAAGCACTGGACGGACATTTCGTTCGAGTATGAGACTTCTAAGCAGTGCAAATCCACGATTCTGCACGAGGGATTAGAAATAGAATATTATTCAGTCTATACCCTAGTTCTCTATTTTACGTCATCAATCCTAGTACTGATATTACGTGACTAATCTTATTATAAAATTAACGTATTATTGTAGAATACCTGAAAAACAGAGAAAAATATATTACATCATCAGTAATATCAACAATAAAATTTTAGATCAGAAGGGGTTTTGTGGAGAACTTAGTATTTTCATAGTTGAAATCATGAGTCGGTTAATTGCTCCGGCTCGAGACTGGTAGGTCCTGGGTTCGAATCTCGCGAGTGCGGGATCGTGGATGCGCACTGTTGAGGGGTTCCATAATAGAATGAAACGGCCGTCCAGTGCTTCCAGGTTTTTCATGGCGGTCTAGCTTCAATTGACTCATGATTTCAACTATGAAAATAAAATTTTATACGATATGTAAGATATACACAATAAAAAGACATTGTGACTTACAATATTTGTCTGAAGTATTAATTGTGGAAGTTGATTTAGAAGCAACAGATTTTTTCACGATCGAGGTTGACCTAGTTGATAATCTCTTATTTGGTAGTTTCGATGTTGAACGCAGTAATTTGGAGAATGGAGTAGTCATAGAAGCCGATTTTAAATTGTCTTCTTCATAATAATCAATACCAGAGGAAAAAACTGTAAACATGAAACAGATAGAAAAAAAAGTGGTGGGGAAAAAAGGAGCTTATTAGTCAAATCATAAAGAGTAAAAATCTAAAAAAAATATGACTTCACGAAAAATATCGAATTAAACAAATAATAAAATTAGGATGAAGAGAAAAACAATAAAAAATAAAAGAAAAAATGGGATATGAAAAACAAACCGAGAAATACTGCAAAAAAAAAGAAGACCATAAAAAAACCAGCAAGCAAGAAAATAAAACAGAGAAAAAAATTCCAAAAACACACAACGATTAAATAATGAAAAATTGAATATATGAAAAACGATTAGTGGATATACATGCATAGAAATATCGCACTCACTAGCTGTTGGATGGTTGATTAACATGCCTGTCTGTGGGAGACAAGTGTGCATGTGTGATTGCGTGAGTGATGTTCGAGATTTTCATGTGTATGTGGAATGGCATGGGAAATGCGTAATGATTCGGTGTGTTTGTGTGCTAGCAATGTGACGAGTGATGGATTGGTTGATTGAGTGTGTGACAATTCAGTGAGTGTTTGTATTTGTGTGTGGTTCTTGTCACGGTTGTTTGTTGGTATGTTGGTTCGAATGATTGGGTGGATGTGTGAATGTTTGAGTGGTGGAGTGAGTGGATGATTGTCTGTTTGACGTAGTGAGAGAGTTCGAGAGAACCAGTGGAATGAGTGAATGCAGTGAGGGATAAGCGACAGTGTTCGTTGGAACAAGAGTACACTGTCAAGTGGAACTGATGTGACGATGAGAGGAGCACAGTGATTGTTACTGATCGGGTCTGATACGAGATTGAGTATTGGTACAGAATCCAGTGAGTGTGTGGATCTAGGCGTTTATCGTGTAAGACTTACGTTTGCTTGAGTCGGTGACTGATGCAGTTCCGTTTTGTTTTGGTGATGTTTCGGAGGGAAGTCGACGTCGTCTTCTTCTCTTGCCCGTCTTGTCCACGTAGTCGACGTAGAGCTCGTCGTCTTGTGGTGTGGTGCTGGATGGTGCTCCGGTGTCAGGTGTCGAAGTGGGTCCTGAGAACAGAGGATAAGAGAAGAGAGTGTTAGCATGATGAGGACAGCAATGTCGGGTGACTGTGGATGGTAGACTGAATGTTCCAGTCTGTCTGTTGTGATGTGTGTGTGTGTGCATGAGTGAGAGTGGGAGATTGTCTCGATGTGGTTGACACTAACAGGCTTGTGGTGGGCATCGATCGTGTGTGTGCGAATCGTGCACTCTCATGTGTGTCTGTGGGAGACAAGTGTGCATGTGTGATTGCGTGAGTGATGTTCGAGATTTTCATGTGTATGTGGAATGGCATGGGAAATGCGTAATGATTCGGTGTGTTTGTGTGCTAGCAATGTGACGAGTGATGGATTGGTTGATTGAGTGTGTGACAATTCAGTGAGTGTTTGTATTTGTGTGTGGTTCTTGTCACGGTTGTTTGTTGGTATGTTGGTTCGAATGATTGGGTGGATGTGTGAATGTTTGAGTGGTGGAGTGAGTGGATGATTGTCTGTTTGACGTAGTGAGAGAGTTCGAGAGAACCAGTGGAATGAGTGAATGCAGTGAGGGATAAGCGACAGTGTTCGTTGGAACAAGAGTACACTGTCAAGTGGAACTGATGTGACGATGAGAGGAGCACAGTGATTGTTACTGATCGGGTCTGATACGAGATTGAGTATTGGTACAGAATCCAGTGAGTGTGTGGATCTAGGCGTTTATCGTGTAAGACTTACGTTTGCTTGAGTCGGTGACTGATGCAGTTCCGTTTTGTTTTGGTGATGTTTCGGAGGGAAGTCGACGTCGTCTTCTTCTCTTGCCCGTCTTGTCCACGTAGTCGACGTAGAGCTCGTCGTCTTGTGGTGTGGTGCTGGATGGTGCTCCGGTGTCAGGTGTCGAAGTGGGTCCTGAGAACAGAGGATAAGAGAAGAGAGTGTTAGCATGATGAGGACAGCAATGTCGGGTGACTGTGGATGGTAGACTGAATGTTCCAGTCTGTCTGTTGTGATGTGTGTGTGTGTGCATGAGTGAGAGTGGGAGATTGTCTCGATGTGGTTGACACTAACAGGCTTGTGGTGGGCATCGATCGTGTGTGTGCGAATCGTGCACTCTCATGTGTGTCTGTGGGAGACAAGTGTGCATGTGTGATTGCGTGAGTGATGTTCGAGATTTTCATGTGTATGTGGAATGGCATGGGAAATGCGTAATGATTCGGTGTGTTTGTGTGCTAGCAATGTGACGAGTGATGGATTGGTTGATTGAGTGTGTGACAATTCAGTGAGTGTTTGTATTTGTGTGTGGTTCTTGTCACGGTTGTTTGTTGGTATGTTGGTTCGAATGATTGGGTGGATGTGTGAATGTTTGAGTGGTGGAGTGAGTGGATGATTGTCTGTTTGACGTAGTGAGAGAGTTCGAGAGAACCAGTGGAATGAGTGAATGCAGTGAGGGATAAGCGACAGTGTTCGTTGGAACAAGAGTACACTGTCAAGTGGAACTGATGTGACGATGAGAGGAGCACAGTGATTGTTACTGATCGGGTCTGATACGAGATTGAGTATTGGTACAGAATCCAGTGAGTGTGTGGATCTAGGCGTTTATCGTGTAAGACTTACGTTTGCTTGAGTCGGTGACTGATGCAGTTCCGTTTTGTTTTGGTGATGTTTCGGAGGGAAGTCGACGTCGTCTTCTTCTCTTGCCCGTCTTGTCCACGTAGTCGACGTAGAGCTCGTCGTCTTGTGGTGTGGTGCTGGATGGTGCTCCGGTGTCAGGTGTCGAAGTGGGTCCTGAGAACAGAGGATAAGAGAAGAGAGTGTTAGCATGATGAGGACAGCAATGTCGGGTGACTGTGGATGGTAGACTGAATGTTCCAGTCTGTCTGTTGTGATGTGTGTGTGTGTGTGCATGAGTGAGAGTGGGAGATTGTCTCGATGTGGTTGACACTAACAGGCTTGTGGTGGGCATCGATCGTGTGTGTGCGAATCGTGCACTCTCATGTGTGTCTGTGGGAGACAAGTGTGCATGTGTGATTGCGTGAGTGATGTTCGAGATTTTCATGTGTATGTGGGATGGCATGGGAAATGCGTAATGATTCGATTAGTTAGTGTGCGAGAAAGGATTCCCTCACATATTCTATTACACAACTACACACATTCAATCACCAAACAACTCACACACATCATTCCACATGCATCAATCTGTTGATCAGTCACTATCATGCAACAATCAACAAGGTGAACACACACAACACAAACACTTAACCACATGCACTACCCATTCACATCAATAATCCATCAGTGCGACAATACACTGAGTCAAATCACTGTGACTTACCCAGTGGTCCGAGAGTGGTTCGTCTTCTCCTCCTTCGTTTCTCCTGACCAACAACTACACCCTGTTTGTCCGTCACGTTCACCAACTCCTCTTCTCCAGGTGTCGTCGATTCGCCTACAACACACAACGAGAACACTCAGTCAACCAACATGTACGTGCACACGTCTAAACCAACACAATATATCCATCACTAACTCACTGTCTCTTCCACACATCCACTCTACAAACACTGCACAACTCACACGCGCTCACACACAAACAGTTATCCACATCACACACAACACATCACATTCATTACTTCAGTCCTCCACATCACTCAATCACGCCCTCAACTACTAAAATGCACCTTCACAATCACTCACTCAATCACTCACTCACTAACTCACTCACTCACTCACTCAATCGTTTTCTGAGTTACTCAACATTCATTACACTGATTGACACTGTCTCAACCAGTCATACAGTCTGTCGCTCACTCATTCTATAAAACAGACATTCACTCAGTCTATCACACAACTACACACATTCAATCACCAAACAACTCACACACATCATTCCACATGCATCAATCTGTTGATCAGTCACTATCATGCAACAATCAACAAGGTGAACACACACAACACAAACACTTAACCACATGCACTACCCATTCACATCAATAATCCATCAGTGCGACAATACACTGAGTCAAATCACTGTGACTTACCCAGTGGTCCGAGAGTGGTTCGTCTTCTCCTCCTTCGTTTCTCCTGACCAACAACTACACCCTGTTTGTCCGTCACGTTCACCAACTCCTCTTCTCCAGGTGTCGTCGATTCGCCTACAACACACAACGAGAACACTCAGTCAACCAACATGTACGTGCACACGTCTAAACCAACACAATATATCCATCACTAACTCACTGTCTCTTCCACACATCCACTCTACAAACACTGCACAACTCACACGCGCTCACACACAAACAGTTATCCACATCACACACAACACATCACATTCATTACTTCAGTCCTCCACATCACTCAATCACGCCCTCAACTACTAAAATGCACCTTCACAATCACTCACTCAATCACTCACTCACTAACTCACTCACTCACTCACTCACTCAATCGTTTTCTGAGTTACTCAACATTCATTACACTGATTGACACTGTCTCAACCAGTCATACAGTCTGTCGCTCACTCATTCTATAAAACAGACATTCACTCAGTCTATCACACAACTACACACATTCAATCACCAAACAACTCACACACATCATTCCACATGCATCAATCTGTTGATCAGTCACTATCATGCAACAATCAACAAGGTGAACACACACAACACAAACACTTAACCACATGCACTACCCATTCACATCAATAATCCATCAGTGCGACAATACACTGAGTCAAATCACTGTGACTTACCCAGTGGTCCGAGAGTGGTTCGTCTTCTCCTCCTTCGTTTCTCCTGACCAACAACTACACCCTGTTTGTCCGTCACGTTCACCAACTCCTCTTCTCCAGGTGTCGTCGATTCGCCTACAACACACAACGAGAACACTCAGTCAACCAACATGTACGTGCACACGTCTAAACCAACACAATATATCCATCACTAACTCACTGTCTCTTCCACACATCCACTCTACAAACACTGCACAACTCACACGCGCTCACACACAAACAGTTATCCACATCACACACAACACATCACATTCATTACTTCAGTCCTCCACATCACTCAATCACGCCCTCAACTACTAAAATGCACCTTCACAATCACTCACTCAATCACTCACTCACTAACTCACTCACTCACTCACTCAATCGTTTTCTGAGTTACTCAACATTCATTACACTGATTGACACTGTCTCAACCAAGTCATACAGTCTGTCGCTCACTCATTCTATAAAACAGACATTCACTCAGTCTATCACACAACTACACACATTCAATCACCAAACAACTCACACACATCATTCCACATGCATCAATCTGTTGATCAGTCACTATCATGCAACAATCAACAAGGTGAACACACACAACACAAACACTTAACCACATGCACTACCCATTCACATCAATAATCCATCAGTGCGACAATACACTGAGTCAAATCACTGTGACATACCCAGTGGTCCGAGAGTGGTTCGTCTTCTCCTCCTTCGTTTCTCCTGACCAACAACTACACCCTGTTTGTCCGTCACGTTCACCAACTCCTCTTCTCCAGGTGTCGTCGATTCGCCTACAACACACAACGAGAACACTCAGTCAACCAACATGTACGTGCACACGTCTAAACCAACACAATATATCCATCACTAACTCACTGTCTCTTCCACACATCCACTCTACAAACACTGCACAACTCACACGCGCTCACACACAAACAGTTATCCACATCACACACAACACATCACATTCATTACTTCAGTCCTCCACATCACTCAATCACGCCCTCAACTACTAAAATGCACCTTCACAATCACTCACTCAATCACTCACTCAATCACTCACTCACTAACTCACTCACTCAGTGAATCGTTTTCTGAGTCACTCAACCAACATTCATTACACTGATTGACACTGTCTCAACCAGTCATACAGTCTGTCGCTCACTCATTCTATAAAACAGACATTC
>NW_017386169.1:0-6410 GCF_000237925.1 Schistosoma mansoni
GGCATTCCTGCTGAACCGCTCTTCCGATCTGTACATTGAAATAGAACCACTTGTGTTCAGTTTCATAGATTGAGTTCTCAAATCGTTGTAATCAGAGGAATATAATGCATTCCGCTGAAAGTGAACTGTTGAAAATGGAGAACGATTTCATAAAGCAGACACAGATTCGAAATCACAACAGTGATTATTGTATCTGAAGACTAAAATGTTTTTCAATATTCAAATAGAAGACTGATTTTCTTCTGTGTGTTTCAATGATCTGTTCCCTCACATCAGTTGAGCTTGTACCAATTATCATCTGTGTTCAAATATAAAACAAAATCACAGCGATAATATAATGCCGAGTGTACACTTAACTTACACTAAACATTGAATACTGGCAAATGAGTAAAATTCTTCACATCCGTAATTGAATAATAATTTTGGTGAAATAAGTCAGGAATGTTTGTTTTTGCGTGATATTTAAAAATAGTTTTCCTCCTGACACAGTAGATGTGTATTGTTTTCCTTTCGACAGATATGAACACTAATCAAAATGTTGTTACCTTGACAATCACTGTTTGTTGTCGAACAATAAGACTGTTTGGGCATTCTCGTGAGTTCTTCAACATCAAAATTGTTTTCAGTGGTGCATTGTCAATTCAATGCCGTTGATTAATATCTAATTAGGAAAGGAAAGGTTATCTGTGTATGTGATAGTGTAGATCAGTTAATCTGCTTGCGAAGAGTATGATTCGGATCATGAAGTGTTCAGTGGAGTGCCTCCCTATACCGTCATGTCTATTTCGTATATTGTTATTAGTAAATGTGTTGTATGTATGAAGTATGTTTCACAACATAATGAGGCTACATGCTTTTAAGGTTATGCGACATCAGATCTTACATTTTGCCAGGTCGTGTAAATAACCTCTTATTCTTCAATTTTCTTCATAATCCTCGACAAGGGTCTCAATGGTAGAGTAAGAAACGGACTAAATTAGACTTTGCGGATTCGGTTGCTCCAAGTAGGGAAAGTAATTCGATCTATTCTCCATCTTCAAAAGCCAGACGAATATGCAGTGATGACACAAATGGTGATGATGAACTTAATTTAATTAGACAAACTCTACGGGAAATAAACTGCAGAAACATCTCAATCAATGACTGCTATCTGAAATCAGGATATCAAGTTGAATGAAATCTCATGCATAAGGGGAATGTTGGACGACAAAATATTGAATTCAAAGGAAACATGGCACCGTAGATTTCAGAGAACAGATTATTTATATCCTTAAAAAGCATTCTATTCTGGCGTATTCCGAGCTGTTTACTGTAACAAGAACCTAATCGGTACAGTCTCAATGATCAACTGACGCTTGGTAAGACGCATTAATTATTTCGCCGGAATATGCACTGAAGGCAAAAACGATGATAAGCTATATACATTGCATAAAAAATTTTCGGAGAATGACACTGAAGCTATGTTAATTGACAGTGTCAAACAGAGAAACAGTGAAGTGCGATTTCAGTTTCGTAATGCCTACCAACGATTATATGTTCCGTTGCTTGTTTGTATTTTGTATTCCCTATTTCCATTAACTGGACAATCATCTTTAACATCTAAAAATCATTGGACAACATAAGGACTTTGACAGATCATAAGTATATTTGAAGTGATTGAGAAGATAACTCTGATCAAAAGGAACATATTATCATCGATGAACAGTATATGTTATGACAGAGAGGAACGCGTGCTACTTTCATCCTCTCAAAACTGTTCAAACTGAGTACAGTTACCTGACGATTCATTCACCAATACGTGTTTGAATATCACGTATAATCATCAAAAATACTGTTTAGCTTCTTTCAATCTAATATGCGTATTCACGTAAGAAAACTGTTTTTTTGATTGTTGTTTTTCTTGTTTAAATATCAATCATTATATTTCCGCGTTGTTTATCACCAGATTTTATCTATGATATGACATTTTCTTTTGTTTATTGAGCATGATATGAGTTGTCATTATAATGAGGGATGCCACTCTCTACTAATACATTCATATGACTAACACTTTTGTCAAGACAAAATGAAGTGAAAGCAGATAGTTTGTTCATCAATCCACACACGGTCTTGATTCAGTTAAGAGTAAACACAGAAATCGTCTACAATATTATTCCGAATGAGTCTAGTAATGCATGTCGATTAGAATTATCTGGATTTCAAATCTTCAATTTATCAATCTGTGAAGATAATTGAGTATACGGCTTGCTTAAGGCTGCATTCCACCTCCAACATAAAACTTATCAGCAGCACATGGTGCTATCGAGATTATGTTAAACAGTGCAACCTAGATAAATTATTAAAGTAAAGAAACCAACATACAACCGTTTTCGATTATGGTAAACTTTGTTTATGCACCCACTATGGAAGAGAGTGCAATTCAGTAAGTCCTTTCTATATTATGAATTGTACAATTTGTTCTTTTGTTGCTTTTATCTGTATCTTTTCCTTTTGACATTTGCACTGTGTGTGTGTATTGTTTCTACTGCTACAAACATGCCTTCCGAATATTCTGTGTCACGTTTACAACAAATCCCGTCTGTAAGGGCTCTTATTCTTCTTGTTCACTCGTTTTATATTCACCATCTCGCGGTTTCGGTTTATTGAACTCAAAAATTATTTTTTTGGTTAACCTCATTAACGTAAAATATAGGCGAGTATCGCCATGCATTTATTCATCTGCCGAAAACTTAACCAAACTAAATGAAGCCTTCAAAACTGGTCGTTGTTCCTTACCGTCATATCCTAGTGAGGATCAAATTATAGGCGAATTTTGTGAAATATCGGTGAGTGAATATTGTTTATATACTTATTGCATAATGTCTCAACAACTAGACTGTAGACGTTTGTATCCTTCATGATATAAGCCTCATTAAGGCTTACAATTATCAAACAATTTACTATTCCTAAGTTATTTACAATTTCCTAATTGCAGTCAACCACAATAATGACCACTTCACAGCTTGATCGTATACAAATATCATTTGCTGTTATATGTTGTGATATGGTGTGTTTGGCTTGCATATAAATCCGATATGTTGGAAATGGATGATTTGCATATCGGAAGCTGTTGTATTGTTCACAACCTACTCCAGTCTTTCTCTTTGATAAACACGTTAACATTCACACATTCGAACAGTCAATTGCTTACTGATCCTCAAACAGAACTCCATTCTATGTTATTCTGATTCGGTCGAATCGCGATATTCCACACAAGAACTTGTTCAATTCGATTTTTCTGACTACAATGATAGAATCCATTCACAACTGAGTACTGGATAAACATATAGTTGGCTGATGCTCAGTAATCTATTAGTGAACTCATATAATCAATCCATTGCAAAGGATCCAACTGAACATGGTAATCCCAAGTTTCAATAAAATCCATCTTTCAAATAAATTTGTATCAGACTGGCATCAAATTGCGTAATAATTACTGATGGATATTAGAAAGAAATTATTTCACATGCTGAAAACTGACGTCAAACATCAGGTAGAATAGAAGAATAAACTGTGAAGTAAGTTATGTCATACGGGATATTGGTCGGTGGAATAAATGAAGAATAAATGTATAGCAATTCACTATTGGAAGTGATTACGTAAGTGTGGAAAATATGAACGTGACCTTGACAATGAATGTGAGTTAGCCGAAGATGATTATGATTTTGAAGATAGTGGTCATGATTTTGAGGATGGTGTTGTTAATGATGACGATATTTAGTATATTCATTGGGACAAATATGATGATGATGATAGCGACGGCAAGTAAATTGATGAAGTTGTTGCAAAAACAAATAAAATCAAATGACCTTATAATAATAATAGTATATTTTGAAAATAATGTACATCCTTTCTTTTACCCTCCGTAGTCGTTTTAGTTGTGGAGATGTAAGTCGATCAAAACTTAAAAAGAAGGTTTCGGTAGGACAGCAAATATCAAAACAGAATTTAAGATAACAGGTGATAACATCAACTGTGTTTTCTATTGAGTCATCTTTAAATAATTCCCAGCTGGTCGTACGAAACATGTTTTTTAGATTTTGTAAATTTTCTTCTGAGTAATTCCTGTATATTACTTTTTTGATATGGTGTATGTGTGTACTCATTCTATGTTTACCATATACTTTAGGTAGAATACGAATTATGCAGTGATCCGAGCTAGACATATGAGCACGTTTGCGAGTCACATATGTACCCACATCAATAATGAAAACCAAGTCTAGATGAGCATTCAAAGGAGTAGGAAAATCTACCACATTAAGTGACCTGATGATGTAAGGAAGCTACAGTCACATGAATTGACAAGTCACCTACGTACCTAAGTCCTAGATCTACTACTGAGTGTAACCTAGATAACACTTCGCCATTTATGGTAAGATCGAGGTTAAGTGATGTATGACCGAATCATAACCATCCACATTTAGCTGTTTTAAGCTCCAGTTGCCACTTCGAACACCACTGTGCTACATTGTTAAGCTCCGTGCTGATACAATTTTGAATATTGCTCAGCTGATGTGGAGAAAATGAATACACCACCTTCGGACCGTCTGCATACAAAATGGACTTACCCACACTAAAACACTCACAAATATCATTAATGAAAACTAAAAAGAGCAAAGGACCTAAGACACAACCCTGAATTACCCCACTTCTAACAGGGACTGCGTTCGACAATGAAGAGTTGATTTTAAGTATTTGATGTCGATTGCTGAGGAAGGAATCAAACCAGGCTAGTAACGGGTTTTGGACCCCATAAAATGCGAGTTTACCTATGAGAAGTTGGTGGTTGACCATGTCGAAGGCCTTAGAAATGTCCAGGTATAGCACTAATACTAGATATCCTTGGCTACGAAGAGAATAGACTGAATTAAAGAAGTCAAAATGACATGTTATACAAGATCGACTTTTAAGAAATCCATGTTGCGAATCATCAATAAATTGTTCAGTCAATAAATAGTTGGATAGTTCGTGACTAATAATATTTTCCATAATCCTAGAGATAACTGGAGTAATATTTATTGGCCGATAGTTGTTCATGTCAGTCTTATCTCCGGATTTGTAACGTGGTATGATGTACGCGGTTTTCCAACGGTCAGGATAAGAGCCTGATTCCATAGAGTGAGTAAACAGCTTAAGGAGAAGAAGTGGAATATCTGAACCACCATATTTGTAGAGAAATGATGAAATCCCGTCTGCTCCATGTCCTTTCGAAACCTTTAGGTTATTTATAACCTTACTAATTTTCAGACATGTGAAGAAGATAGATTTAATTGAGTTACCAGTCATGCATATTGCTCAAGAAATGGAGCCATTTATGGATTCTTTGCCATTTGCAAAATTACCACTGAAAAGGTCTGCTATAGTTTTTGGATCATATATAAAACTAATACTATGCAGGATGCATGGTATATCAACATTTTCAGTTGATTTAGCACGTTTATTGTAAAGGTGGATTAGGTTTTGCACTTTTGAGCTAGTACGTAGTGCTAATAGCTCTTCATTGATGGCTTTTAACTTATGTTTCTCTTTAATTTGGTTAAAAATTATTGTTATTTGTGTGACTGCTGTGAAATCGTTAGATTTATATTACGTTTCTTTAGGCGTCTTAGTTTATTACGATATTTAGCAGGTATATACAATTCGTATTGTTTACTAATCCTGTAAGTCTAAATTGGTGCACAGGAGTCTAGACAAGAGTTAACAATGAAATAGAATATGTTGATGGCATCTATGAGACTACTACATGGGAAGAATTCATCCTAGTCTGACAGTTTGGTCAGTGAGAGCAAGAGGTCCCAGTGTGCATGCTTATAGTATCTATATTGTCAGGGTTTTGAATTGATCGGTTGTAGGAGAGATAGATGGGAAGAGCACAAGCTACTATCCTATGATCACTGCTTTCAAACTCGTTGTATAATTGTACAGATAGGGGAATGATATCTCTACTAAATATTAGATCAAGTGTATTATCACCCCTTGTTGGGGTACGAACCCACTGTGACCAGCAGTACAGATTAAGGATTGATAAAAATTCATCACTGCTGGACTGACAACTACCGGTACTCCAGTTAATCCCAGGATAATTTAAATCGCCAGTGATTATCTGAAGTTTAGAGTAGATGCGTGTATAAATGCATTGATAAGAAGATCATTCAAATTATCAGTACTATCAGGAGCTCTATATATACAACCTAGGAGTAGACTATGGTTTAGGGTATTGATTGATATCCAGATCGATTCTGGTAAACTATTCAAGATACTATCTTCAACTTTGTTAGTTGTTAAGGTATCCAAAGCAAATATAAGACAACCGCCTCCTCGCTTAGTTTCTCTGTCACAGCGATAGAGTCGATAGTTTTGGATATTTAATT
>NW_017386169.1:6610-9140 GCF_000237925.1 Schistosoma mansoni
GTTCTCAAGGCTGAAATTTTGTTCAGAAGTGAACGTGCGTTAAAAAGTAATAAGTTTAAAAAGGGAGTGTGTAGTGTAAAAAGATACCGAGAGCATCCTTATCGAAGGTATGAGTTCTAGCTATGCCCGGACTATGGTTTAATGTGTTTTCCGGATCGCATGAGCGATAGCATGAACGAATTGTAGTGCTAGTGGAACAAGGGATCTCTGGAGGCCGAAAAAAATTCCTTATTTTGGTAAGGTTGAATAATTTGTTGTACTTGTTTTGGTGGACAATTAAGACAGGTGCCTGCATGTTGGGGTTGCGATGATGGTGCATAACCTAGTATACAATCTTCCCCACTGCAAGAGTGATGATAAGAGTAACATCTTGCAGGTTTATTATTTATAACATTTGGGGGAAACCATGGGGCACGTTGGTTCATTGCCGTCTGTCTATTAGTAGGCCTGCTTACATGATGGTTGTAGTGGCCGTCTCGTGTAACGTTTGAACGAAATGTGTCCTTATAACCTCCCTTACGGTGAGTAGGGTTAAGCATGGTTTCAGAAATTGTACTTTTGTTTGGTAAGGCCGTCGAAACATTTTTGGTATTCGGTCTAGAACCAGAAGGTTTTTTATTTACTTTCTTCTTAATTGGTATATTCTTTTTAGGTTTAGCAGTGTTTTTATGAGCCTTCACAATAGAATCAGTTTTAATGGCAACTTTGTCCGGTATATTATATATAACCACATTATTTCGAGAGATTATTCGCTTGGTGACTTCACTAGCTATCAAGTCAATAACGGATTCTACTTTGATCCTGTCTTCGAGTTCAGAAGGAACTATATCCTTTGACAACAGCAGTCGAAGGGGTGACAGTGTCTTTAGTTCTATTTTAAGATCATCATGCTTTAATAAAGAGCCCGCAAGTGACTCCACTTTAGAACTCATATCACTTAATTGCTTATAGACAGCGGCTAATTCGCTCTTAATAAGATCGATACCATCTGTTCATGAGTTAGAACTCATTACTAAGTTAGACATAGAGTCATCCAGCAACATGTGTGGAATAAGTCCACTCCCACTATTATCTGGTGCAGCAGGAGTTGCAGAGCATGGGGTATAGGTAAGACCAGGGTTGTTAATATCTGAAGAAATAGGACTTTTTCGAGCTTGTTTTTGTGTCAGTCGAACCATTTTTCTTCAGGGGTTGATTGAACGTTATTATTGATTTATAAACTAGGGTTTTTTCTTTCATATGACCTACTGTTCTCTACTCTTCTTCATAATCCTATGACAAACTTTCAGAAGAATGAATGTGCTGCACTGTGAAGAGTTCATAAGGCAGTTGACAAGGTCTGTGGTGAACTTTTAATGTCTGTAGTAATGTGATGATGAATAGATATCAAATGTCTTATTGAGACCTAAAAGTTGTTATCTTAATAAATGATAACCATGTATTGCATGCATATCTTTCTCCTTGTAAATCTTTCAGTGGAAGCCTTACAGTTGTATTCATGTATCTAAAAACAAATAGAGAAACAGCAGTGTGTGGTCACAGGAAAGAAGTCTACAAAATCATCGAACATCATCAAATCCATCGAAGAGGAGCTCAATGGCAATAAAAACCAGGCTAAAGTGGACTTTGCAGGATTGAATGCTCTAGGTAGGTAAAGAAATTTCATCTATTCTCCATTCTCGAGAGCATGACGAATATGTACCGATGACACAATTGATGACGATCAGCTGAATACAATTAAACAAACCATTCGGGTAAAGGCTACTTATTGACTGTAATCTGAAATCAGGATGTCAAATTGAATCAACTCGCATAGTGACGAGACACGTTTTAATTCACAGTATCAAACTCAAGGGAGATATGGCATCTCGCATTTCAGAGAACAGACTATCCAGATCTTTGAAAAACACATTCTATTATGCAGTATTTTGAACTGCTTTATCCAGAACGAAACTTATTAGAACACTCTTAAGAATGAACTAAAGCTCAGAGGCGCCTAAATGTTCGACGGAGAGAATGTGCACCAATAACAAAACTGATGAACACAATTTAGTCCAAAGAACACTTTTGAAGAATTTTATTAAAACTATGTTAACTCACACTGCCAACTAGTGATAAACGGACAGTAATGCCTGATTTCAATTCCGTAATGGTGTTCACTGATTATTTGTTATTTTACTTGTTTGTATTTCGAATTTTTTATTTTGAAAACTAGATAGTCTACTTCCCTGGAGACAATAATGTGTTTGACAACAAAATGTTATGGTTGTAGTGATCAAGTAGATAACATAGTCCAACGGAGACAATTTATTCACGATGAACAATATTTGTATAACCTGAAAACAACACCTGTTTCTTTCGTCCACTCGAAAGTATCTGTTCTTTGGATTACTGGATTGCGTACGTATGCATTATGGAAACAATTTTTAAACTACTAAACTCAAAACAATCTTATATCATATGTTTGTTCCCTAAATTTAATGCGAGTTGAAAGAATTTCTTGTTATAGTTTGGCCGGAAACAACTATTA
>NW_017386169.1:9340-11308 GCF_000237925.1 Schistosoma mansoni
CTTATTATATCTTATAGATCCAACTTTGATATGATCTGCAATCTGACATGTTTGCCATGTTCTTATATCGGACGTTCAGAGTTATTCAAAATTAAGACCCATACATTTGTTTCAAGCTAATAAGCCTACATCACTAATCCCAACTATCTCACTTTGCTCTTCCAACCCTAATACAGGTGAAGATAAATGAAATGCTACTGGGGGATTCTTTAAACCGTACTCAAACATTTCACATTCTTACGTATGACTTTTTATTTCCTCGAAATAATTAGTTAGAACAAATAAACATAGACTCAACTTCACGTCAAAAACTTACTCTGTAGTGTTTCTGTAGTGTAGTATTGTCATGCCTTCTATGACGATTTGTTGAATGTTGAAAATGACATGAACAGTTTTACCAATGCATATTGAAGTATATCCAGATTGACGGAATTATTACGTGGTATTTTGTGTATCAAATGTAAAATTTAGCTCAAGTGAACATGTCACGAGATGATTCTTCAATATCGAAAGCATCACAAAATCAAAACATTGAAATTTGTAGACACAGTTTCGTTTTGACATAAAGTGACATGCAAGCTCTTCCACTTTTTAATCAAAATTTCATTTTGATTGAAATCCCAAATCTTGATTATTCCGCTTTTTCCACAGAATTCGACTTGATTGGTTCATCTGCAAATTTCATAATTTTTCTGTAACATTTTCGGGTTGTCTTTTTGTCTGTTGATCAAATGTTTGACTCACCTTTCTAATTATTGGTGCTAATTTTCACTAACTTACATCCTCACTTATGCCTTTTATTCCTCGTGGAGGGGCATGGGCTGTCCATTGTGACTGTCCTTCGAACTCTGTCCTAGGCAATTCATTTCATTTTAATGGCAAGTGACATTCATGCCTGTTTCACAATAAGTCGATATTGGAACTAGAAGATTAAATCCATAACAGTTGCTATTTGAAGAAACATTGACCTAGGTTTTTTCAAACTGTTTATTTTTCAATTATCTATTGAATGTTCTAGTGACTTGTTTAATCCCACAGTCAATTAGTGTAAAATGTGTTCACTCTAGTATCAGTATCGATTGCTGATATTTTTGAAATTCAGTAGAATCTGAAGCGTTTGAAGTATCAGTCATTTCTCTCGTTAATCCACACGTTAATCCCTGTGCAGATGTGTGTCAAATATCTAACTAATCCAAACAAGGATGTGTATTAGATATGAGAGAACTTGAGACCTCTGTGTCAGTCAGAGAAGGTCAACGGCTTAGGAGCATAAATTTATGGATGTATTTCCAGATGAACTAATCATTCGCATTTGCCATGTACAAAACGCGATCAGAGGAACAACACGAAGAGAAATAGTGCTGACAATTGAAACCAAGAAATAAGTCCCCAGAATATGAGCATAAATAAATAAGATAGGTGATTCATTGGAAAACTTTATCATTCCTCATACAAAACGAATCTTACATCAAACTACTATGCAGGAGAAGAGTAGTGTGGTGTTTTTGCACAAAAAACATAAGGAGAGGTTTTCAACACGGACATTCATTGTTGATGTTGACCATTTAATATTATGGAACAACAGAATGCTGAGTAGTTGTTTTATCTTATGAGACAGTTGCGTAGCAATGCGCATCTACAATTCTACTATGCATTGCACCTGATTGTTATAGCAGTAAAATTCAGGAACTTAACATCCAAGTCATTGTGTTTGAATGTATGGTATAGCTTACAGTTGCAACCGATGATCTACGTCTCATATCGAACATGGTTGAACAACGTTTTGATAACGGCTTCACACAAGAACTCTGAGAATAACTGCCTCTTAAAGTACCTCACAATTAGGTCAAATGATGATTCAGATTCTATGAAGTTTCTCGCTTCACAAACAGTAATACTGACTTTGATGTCATCTTGTTAATCAATGGAATATTTTGTGTATTATCCTGGACTGATAATAAGCAATCA
>NW_017386169.1:11508-31345 GCF_000237925.1 Schistosoma mansoni
CGATTGGTTGATATGATCATTTATTTGTTATAAGGGTTATTGGTCAGGATAGTTTGTAATTTTCGTCATAAAATTGAATAATCATAGAAATACACTTAATAATTATTATAATTATAAATATAAATGGAAATATTTACTTTGCCGATTTAATTACCAACATCCATTTAATTAGTATCTGATTGTTAAATTTCATTCATTAATCTCCAATGAACAATTGCATCTAACAGTTTTCATTCTTTATCAAACAAGAAAAAGGCATCATTTCAATAGGTGTATCTCCAAATCAGAAGGATCTAGTTTTATGTGTAAAGCTAATACATGAAACACCAAAAACTTGTCACGTGTAAAGATCTGGAAATTACTTCTTGATGTCTGTTACTCCACATGAACGACCATGGGCGAACCAACAACACCTTGCATACTACTCTTATGACTAATACTTTCCGGTTGTTTCAATTTGTGGATGATTAATGTAATGTCTGCTCCCGATTCTTGAAGTGGTGTGCCATTTTTCGTTACACTTTATGTTAAGATTCAAGTAAGCTATGGCCTCGTGATGCAGTTTGATGGTTTCCTCGAAGTAAGCTCTATCCATTAACAAAATGTTTTCCAAAATTTATCTTCAGCTGCAAGTTGATCTCAATTGTTTTCCAGAAATATTTTCGGTCAAACAATCCATTTTCAGCTCAAATATTTTTTAAATTATCTACCTTTATTATGCATTCATAAGTCTGGAAAAACGGATTCAATTGTTCCTTGTTTTAAGAAAGATAATGAGACGTTGTAGAAAGTCAACGAATATAGATACTTTTGTATAATGCTTGATAGCAATAATTTGCTCAAACAGTTACATGAATACTCAGTTTTATCAGTATGAGAATTTCTGAAGATTATAGTATATTTTCTGCTGAAATCATTAGTCGATCTAAACTAGACCACAATCGGAAACCTAGGAGCATAGTATAAGACTACTGAGCAGTGTGTATGCACGGTTCTGCATGCGGAACCCGAACTCAGGACATCAAGAACATCTAACCTAACAACCACTGAACCGGAATCTAATGCATTTTTATCAATAGTGCCTATTTCAAACTGGTAACAACAATCACATGTTCTCTGTTATTCATACTTTTTTTTCTCATGAATTTCGAGGATTTTAGATTTCTCGCCAGTAATTCCAGTTTTTCCCTGAGCTACTGCTTCTGAATCATTACTAACCTATTCTATGGATCTGAAGGTACTGAATAATATCCATGCGGCTAATAACCTTTGAGATCAAAACGAACGTTCATCCTTAATTACATTGAACTTGTCATACATCATTTCTATGTCATGTCTTCTAGATTAATGATATTTATATTTGATAAGATTTCTATTTTCAGCTCAATAAGTAGTGATAATCTTAAGAACCTAGAAGCGCGACCACATGGTTCTATGAGCAACTGCTTGTGACACATCGCGCATGCTCTTTTTATTGTAGAGCATTTGATGTGCTAGCTTTGTGCTTCAAAATGGTCTTCCGCCGGAGACATGAGCTCATGCGATAAGGTGATTTGTGACACTTTAAAGGTGATCTCTTTGTATTTGGGATTAAAGTATTCAATAACGAAGAAGATGAATATTCCATGTAGCTCATCTATCAGAGTCAGTATCATTATACAACAGATGAATGACTTTAGTTATAACTTCACGAGATTGGGAAATTCTAAAACGATACTTTTTAACTGCTTAATTTGCAATGAGGTTGCAGATTTGATGAATGAAATTAGCAAGAATATTCAGTTAGCACTGCATCATTGTTTCTAATTGAAATAATTTACTCCATCATAACAATAATTTCTATGATTGTTGTTATCATCATCATCATCCTAAATCTTCATTGTTATGGCATATTGATGAGTGTTCTTGATTTTGATAGCCTTGAGATCAAACTCAATTCAGCGCATTATTAAAGAAATAGGAAAACCCGATCCATGAAATTTATCAATACAATACTCATTAAGACCTACAAAAGCAACTTCAGTTAACAGATAGATAGAGATAATGAAAACATTGCTCTTTTCTCTCCTTAAATTAAAAAGAAACAAAGAAGAAGATTACCTTTATGTCAATCAATGTTGCTTTGATCAATTTTACAAACCTCAATTGAAGTCAATTACATGAATGATTACTAATGTATAATGTATTGTATGGAAGAAAATGAAGTATCATAGTGGAACTAGATCAATGCTCTATACACATTGAACGCTGAATGCGGTTTATTTAAAAAACAAAGAGGAAATTGACCTCAATTCATCATAAATGGTTTATAAAGAATAATCTTGTGAAGATATTGGAACCTCATAATAATAACTTATGGAAATAACCAGCCTTAGATAAATTTTTATTTTTTATATTTGCACTTAAATGATGCCTGGCATGTTGACAAGAATGAGTCTCAGAGGTGTTTCCTAGGTTTCAACAGCTTTGAGGTTTCCTTATTAATCCATGGAGGGCACTGGTATAGCTTACGTGTTGACCGTGTGATAAACGGTTGTGTAACGGACTCGAATAAAGCATTATATGTATTCCATATGTCTTCGATCGATCCATAAGCATCGACCGACCAGTCGATCAAGATAGCACAGTCTGTGGTTGCCAATACTTCCAAGATCTGACTATCCGAAAACCCTTAATCGTAAGGTTCGTTTCGCCATTTAGCTTTCGTGTTCTTAACTTCGTAAGAGCATTCTTTCACTTGATACGATGCCTAATCGGCCAGTCTGATCGAGTAAGATAATTTGAATCACGAGTTTTGCGTACGTTATTTAATATCCCGTCTCTTTCCCTCCTAATTTCCGAGTACTAACTTCAAGATCTTGCTTTCTTAAGTCTCGCCTCCAACATATATACCAAGTCTTATCACAATCTTGATATGTATCACTGAAGCTTCTCCGAGCAGTACATTTTTGACGTCAGGTTTCACTAACTGCTGATCATGCGCATCTTTTTTAGCAGGATTATTGTCTATCGACTCTTCTAGATTCCAAATGATCAGACTAGGAACGTGATTCACTTGTTTAAATGTCGTGTTCTTGGCTTCTGAATGTGATGTCAGATCACACCTGTTAGCTGCTGACTTCTTGCTGTTAGCTTTTATTGTAACTGTGTTCCGTAGGTCAAGCGAAGGACTCAAAACAATATTTGATGGTCTGAACTTTTTCTATCTACAACAAGGCTCAATGTTGTCTTACTTTCGAACTTTGACGAACTTTAACTCAAGATGTGAGTCCAACAAGGACTTTTCAACCAAACTGTAGCCACCCGTGATTATCTTTCCTTCTATTTTACGTTTCCTCATCATCAATTACTCATCAGTCTCAGCCTCCAGATAAGAACTACTCGGGACATTATTGGTTCCAGCCGGATGATCAGTTACTGCTCTAGCGACTTGTCCATCATTATACGAAAGTGTGTCGCTCGTTAATTGTTTCGGGTTGAAAAGCTCTGTTTCGTGTTGCACAGTAGAGTGTCTGGCATGTGCCGTGGCAGCACTTACGACACTGACACACAATTACTTATAATTATCCATGTTACCAGTATGGCCCTCGTCAAACTTTTTCTTAGCTAATGCCAGAAAGATAATTGCTTCTTGAATGAATTTTGCTGAAACAGCAAAACATACAAAGCTAGCGTGAATTAGTCTTTGTGCACCTTTTATAGGCAGTGGAACTTAAGCGTGTGCACATTTTATGTTACCACTTCTCACATTCATCACATTTCACTCCTTCTTCTACAGAAAATAAGCAATATGGCAGTCCGCAGTCGTGAACAAAGCCGACCATCTTAGAAGTTACCTAAAATGGTTGACAAGATGGATATGTAAGACAAATCTCAAACTCTGGTCAAATTAATCAGGTCTAAGTAGACCATGAATGTTTGGATGCAGTAAATACACAAAAGCAAGATCAAAACACACAAATACAATATTGAAATAAATTCAATTAAAGTGTAAACAGTAGTTTTGATGCGTCATTCACGATCAAAATAGTGGATTTTACTTAACGCGAATCTATATCACTTTCCTTTTAAATAGCGTGCGTATCGAGCGTTGACATTTACAGCAACACTGCCTTCCCATATATCATCCCGCACAATTCATTATCGCTGTCTATGGTAAGGTCTGGAAATAGGGGATCTGGCGTACCAAAAGTGAATCACCGTAAAGAGAATATGTAAAGTCCTAACGAAGTGTAAATGGAAGGTAACTGAAAAAGACTATTCATGAACTATTATGATATATATATATATTCTTATTGTTTTTACTGTCTAGTAACTAGGTTACATAAATTCACATTTCCTTTATCGTAAGCTTTTACTTGATTTATTGACTAATATCAACGATTTACCATTCTTAAGTTATTAGAAAGTTTTTAGTTACAGTCTCTCACAAACGCTTCTACTTTCAGCTTGATATTATATAATTGTCCATTTTTCTTTTATAGTGTGATAAAGACTAGTTTACTAACTTACTTGCGCCCATGACCCCTGATGGATGAGCATAGGCTGCACACAAATGTTTCCCATCCAACACTGTTCTGGGCAATCCCTTCCAGGTCTTTCAAGTTGTTATTCATTCTTTCATATCTGCTTCTATTTCCCGAAGTAATGTGTTATTTTCACATCCTCTCCTCCACTTCCCTTCAAGACTCCAAGTTACCGATCGCCCCGTCATGTAGTTTGTTGATTTCCTAAATGTATGTCTGAACCACTTTCAACGCCTTTTCCCAATTTCCTCTTCAGGTAGAAGCTGGTTTGTACTCTCCTAATAATGAATGTTGCTGATTGTATCAGGCCAGTGAATGTTGAGCATTTTGCGTAGACCAATGTCTTTAAATACTTGTACCTTCTTGACAATGGTTGAAGTAGTTCTTCACGTCTCAGCTGCGTACAGCTGGACTGTCTTGATGTTCTTACTGAAAGTTCCCCCTCTGTAATTTGTTGACAGTTATTTGGAGTTCCATATACTCTTCAATTGTAGAAATGCAGTCCCGGCTTTGAAAATCCTCGCCTTTTATTTTGTATCCGATCGTAGTTGTTCATCGATGTTGCTTACCAGATACTTAAGTGTTTCAAGATCTTCTAGAGTTTCGTCATCAAGCGTGGTTGACTCGGCGCTCTTTTGTTTGAGAATCTTGCTTTTGCTTTTGTGTATGTTGAGGCCTATTGATGCAGAGGCTGCTTCTACAGGAGTTGTCTTTGTTTGTACTTGTCTGCGTGTATGAGATACGTGGTGTAGGTCATCTAAGAAGTCCGAATCGTCCAAATAATTCTGAGATGTCCATTTTATTCCGTGCCTCCTGTAAGATATCGAGGTTTTCACAATTTGGTCAATCAAAAGAAGAAAGAAGAAATTGTGGAGTAGATAGCCTTGCCAGACTCCAGTCCTTATCGGAAACGCACACGTCAGCTGTTCTCCATGCATCATTTCGCACGTCAGTCTGTCGTGTGAGTTTCGGATAATGTTGACGATGTTCCCAGGAACTTTATAGAATCGAAGAAGTTTCCATAATGTTTTTCGGTTCAAACGGTCAAACGCTTTATCATAGTCGTTGAAGCTGAAGGATAGTGATGAGTTCCACTCGACCTATTAAAACACCATGATCCGTTGTGTTGTTAGTTGGCCTGTGCACTACCGAGCTTTAGGGAATCTGGTCAGCTGATCTCGAAGTCGATGTCTGTTGCGTCTAACATCTGGCTCAGCAACACTCGATTGAAAACGTTTCCAGGTACTGAAAACAGTGTGATGTTTCTGTATCTCTCACATTAGCTCAGACCTCCTTTCCTTGGTATCATGATGAGGTATTCTTCCTTTCAGTCCATCGGCACTTGTTCATCCTCCTAAATCGTCTTGTATAGAAGGTGAAGCATGTTTGTTGTCACTTTAATGTCTGACTTCAGTGCTTTAGCCAGCATATTATCAAGTGTCGCTGTTTTCTCACTCTTGATTAGTTTCGATTTCTTCGATCGTTGATGAAGTGACATCTATAATAAGGTCTGTTTGTGCTGCTTCGATGTCCGGTTCAGCAGTTCCTCGAAGTATTCTATCCATCTTTTCCTCTGATCTTGAATCTCCGTGATTGTTTTTTCTTTCTTTGTCCTTGATGGATGCCTGGCTCACTAAATCTCCCTGCTAGCTTATTCGTTGTGTCATATAGTTGTTTCATACTCCTTTCTCTTGCAGAATATTTCGCCATCGTTTCCAGTTCTTCCATATATATCTGCTTTCAGGCTTTAATCCTGCTCTTCACTTGCTCGTTTGCTTCTGCGTACTCTGCTTGCGCCTTGACTTTCTCTGTTAGTGTTTGACTGTTGTTAATTTCTATTTTCTTGTTCATCATTTTTTCAAATCTGTCCTGAAATCTCATAGAGACTTCGACCAAATTTGATCTTCATTTACGTCACACAGATTCAGTGTTTGTGCATAGTTATTTTGTAAATATATGCAACGAATATTGAAATGATGATACAGACACCGATTTTGTTTCCGTTCATTACACTGTGACAACGTTCAATAGGTCTCATAACTATGAGTGGCACTATCATTTTTATCACGCGTAATTTGTCAATTATGCTACAAGAAGTGTGAACACGAATGTGAAGTTGAGTAATCAATATACAGTCACGTTTGGATAGCGTTTTAACGAAATATATTCCAGTTTTGTGTCTTCATTATCTTCAAATCTTCATTGACATTCCGATAAATTTATTTTATACATGAAAAGTTTCATTATTGATGACTTTATTAATGATATTAAAGATCACTGTGATTAATTAAAGACTATTCTGTGCTTACCTATTGATAACCGGATACAAACAGGAAATGATAAGTAATAAACAGCATACTGTTGATGTAGATCAATGTACATAAAATATTAACAACAACAATTTGCTCAATATCAATGAAATGTGAAAATAAGGACTAGTAGTAGGCTCAGTACAATTATGAACATATCTGTCTTACAAGGGGTCAGCTGCGGTTCGTGTGACCATGTAGTTAATGATCATTTCGCAAAGATTAGTGATACAAGTTTGAATCACATGAGGTGTAATGGTTTCTTCAGAAGTGATATGAATGTATTGATAGAGATTGGCATTCCTCATTATATTGAAAATTCTTGTCACGCTCACTGCACAAAAGATCGATTGATTAGATAAAGTCTGGTGATAAACAACAAGAAATCACAATGGTTGATGTTTGAACTACAAAAACATCTGAGGTCAATGAACACATCACGCTCTTGTATGATATACACTACTCTTATCATTATTGTTACTTTTAGAAAAATTATTCTTACTTAAAATTCCATATTACATTGAAAGAATTCAACTAGCAGTTGTCATGATTACAAACGATATTCAAACACATATTATTGGCTGCATCGTTAATTATTTGTACTCATTGAGAACAGTTTTGAGAGGATAAAAGAAGCACGCGTTGTTTTCTGTATAAAGAAATACTGTTCCTGGAGGAAAATATGTTCCTTTTAGACGGAGTTCTTTTCTGAATCACTTCTGATATACTTATGAGGTGTCATAGTCTGTATATTGTCCAATGAGATGTGTAGGTGTAAAGGATGAGTGTCCAGTGATTGAAATAGAGGACATGAAATACTAAGATGAAACGGGGCGGAAATCCATTTTACTTATTAGGAAAATGAAATCACACTTCGCTTTCTCTCTGTTCCGCACTGTCAATCATCACATTTTTTTTCTGTTTCAGATCACTTTTTGTCATTTCAACTTGAGGTGATGGTGATGGGATATTACACGTATCACATAATACTTCCATTGGAAATAGTTTGACCTTGGATTACTCATAACCACGATTTCTATCTTGCAGTTGATAAATGTGTCTAATATTCAGTGTATTTTTGACTATCACTTCATACGACTCTGTCTCACACCGTTTTTTTATACACACAAACATCCATTTTGGCATGCCAGACCGGAACTCACGTGCGTAGACTTAGTCACGGGACATTCTCGTTTTTTATTTTTTTGTAGTCCACTCATTCTGTCTTCGGGGTTCAAAACATCAAAAAATGTTCTAACTGGTCAGTCAAACATTATTTCGGCTGGTGATTTCTCGTCTAGACAGCTTGGGCTCGGTTTACTTCAATAAGAAATTAGAAATGGTCGCAGAGCCTCATCTACATCGCCTTCTATTGACATCTTTACTAGAACTCGCTCAAGAATATCAATAAATTTCTCGGCTTGCTCATTCGACTGAGGGTGATACGGTGAAGTTCTATTGTGTTCGATTGCATTTTGTTTACAGAATTCCTCATATTCTAACGACGTAAACTGAGCTGAGATTCTACTTTCGGGGGATCTTTTGCACCTTTGACCAATCGACAACATCTCAGTATGTGATCCTTCACAGCCTTATCCATGAATGTCCAATAAAAATAACTACGCATAACTGCTTTCATTCTGTTCATTACCGGACGACCGATGTGAAACTGTTAATACACAAAAGACTGATATTTAGGGATAATTAGACGATGGCCATACATCAAAAAATTATCCTAAATCAATATAGACTCAAATCTCAGGAAAAACTGTTGAAACTCTAGATCAGCTTTTTCCCTTTTCCAACCTTTTGAAACGGCTTCTTTTATTCTTTTAAGTAGAGGGTCGCTAGTCGTCGCTTCGTCAACCGCTTCCGCCGATACTGGTATAATGCTTATAGCATCATAGAACACTGTTTAAATTTCTGGTTCAAATGATCTTCTACTACCTTGCGGTTGTTAGCGATTAACTTTGACAACTCATCTGCATGACTCACACAAGCTGACGGTTTATACAGCGATTTGAAGTTATATCCTGGGAACATAATAGCCTACCTAGTCAGCTGATCCGCAGTGTGGATGGGTATTCTCTTCTCAGAGCTAAATACGGCCAGCAAAAGTCTATGGTCAGTTTGCAAGGTAAATCTCCTATTGTATATTATCTTGTGGAATTTTCTGACCGCAAACACTAGGGCTAAATTTTCCTTTTCGATTTGACTGTAATTCCTCTCAGATGCAGTGAAGGTGCATGTAGCATGGAGAAAAGCTTTTTGTGAACCATCAGGAAACTTATGAAGGATCACTGCTCCAATGCCGTAATGCGATTCGTCAGCCGCTGATATGGACTCAAGTTTTGTGTCACAATGAGTTAGTAATAAGCCAGACGCCACGATCTGTTTTGCTTTTTGAAAAGACACTTCTCATTCCAGTTGCATTCGGTGTTCTCAGTAAACAATGCATTCCATGGAGCACGCAGAGCACAAAATGACTGTAATAAGTAATGCTTTCTGAAAATGACTGAAGCATTTCAACATTAGATGGAGCTGGCATATTCACAATGGCATGTGTCTTTCCAGGATCGGGTCTACGTCCATTATAATCGTTAATATTTCTCAGATATTGAATACTTAACATAAAAAATGAGTAATCTTCTGTTTTCATATGAAAATCATACTTTCGAATACGAACAAAAACTTCCTGTAAATAATCATATTGTTCTTTTTCACTCCTACTGGCAAAAGTAATATCATCCATATATGTCATGGCAAATGGCACGTCGCATAACACGGTGTCCATGACTTGTTGCAAAATTACAGTGGCACATTTTATACCCGAAGGCAGTCTGTTTTATTGGAACAATCCTCGATGTGTATTTACTGTCAGCAAGAATCTTCAGTCTTCTTTGACCTCTACCTATTGATATGCATCCGAAAAATCAATCTTCGAAAATATGGAACACCCATTCGACGAAGTAAACAAATTTTCTCGGTTGGGCAAGGGGTATAAATGATCCTGTAGTGCTTGGTTTAACCCCGATGGAGAAGTCTTCACATACACGTAATTAACCATCAGGCGTTCTTAAAGCCACTAATGGTGTTACACCTGCAGATTAATTTACAGGAGAAATAACCCCAGAACTCTGCAGTCTGTCAAGTTTTACATCCAAGGCATCGGTGATCGAATAAAGTACGGGTCTTCTAGGAAGGAAGACAGGTTTCGCTTCCTGTTGAACATACATACGAGCCTTGAATTTTACATATAATCCCAATTTATTCTCAAAGATATATGGAAACATATCACGCAATTCTTTTACACATAACCGACTAGAGTCATTTGACAGTGATTGCAGTACTGGTGAATTAATCATATTGCAGATAATGCTCAGTGGCAGGTCCCATAAACCAAATTCATCTTTGCAATCAATACCTAATACGTTGAAAGGGCAGTTCCCGGATACATAACATTTCCGGTTATAGTCTTTTCACGGAATGTGAGAGGTAGCTGTATTACTCCAAGAAGAGTAATATTAGTTCCTGTTTCACTTTCAGCATTCTAATATTTAGGTTGATAATGAGGTCGATCAAATTTTGTACAAGTCCAACCGGGAATTAATGTTATGTCAGACCCAGTATCGACTTGCAGTTTGATCGGTTTGGCATTAAAAAGGAAGGTTACGTACTTTATTTCAGAGGAGAAAGCATACTCGTTTTTTAAACTATCAAGCATTTGCAGAATGAAACTTATTACATCGCCAACAAGACCTTCTAGTTTTCATTTGATTTGACATTCGCTGAAGGTACGACTCCGTTAAAAGATTTACGTAAAATCCTTAACTCCCACGTGTTCACAATTCCTATGTACGAGATTTTTGTCATGCTTAAAATTGACCATTCCTTAACATTCTCTAGATGCCGATTGTAGACTGGTATACGGATCTTTTTCGATTCTTGCTAGAATACATGTTTTTATATCTGCATCTGCTAAAGATTGTGATCCACAGACAAATATAAGGCATTTGAACTGATCTGTGGACATTTCTTGTAAACGGAACGGGTCACATTCTCGGTTCACGATGCTTGCTCGCTGTGCTTTCTTTAAAAAATGGAGACACTGGTCTCTAATGTGAAAAATGGATGATCGTTCTCCAAATATATATATCAGGCACTCTACTGTTTCTTTGAAGGTTATGTCGGTTGGCTTCTTTGAGAGAACAAAATTACAGACTTTTTTATGTTCGAAGACTCCTAGCTTTTGTTATAATAATCTCAGTTTTTAAACTTCGTCCCACTCTTGACAATCATTAATTAAAAATTCTCATGGCGTTTAAACCACGCCTCAAAAGTATGAACTTTGAGAAGCGTCTCCTTTTAGGTGTTGTAGTTAACGTTACATCAATTCAGTGCCCAGGTTCAATTCTGAAAGTCCTGTGGAGTTGTAGATGAAGCTATATGCAATATAGTTCGCGTGAGTCGGCTGTAATGTTCGAGAGTATCGCTCAGTCAGAAGGTTGGCTACCTATGTTATTGTAGAATGAGTTTGCTTTAGTGGACCGCACCGCAAAAGTTTACTTAACCGAGCACATTTACAACCATGTGACTTAGGAGGTCATCTAGATAGCAGAATTACGTAACTCAATCACGCTGAAGACAACTAAGAATGATTGTCGCTAGTTTTAGTGGGTCTTAAAACCCCTACTTACGCGCTTGCAACTCCGAATAGAGCATGGGCCGCCGACCAGCATTCTTTAACCCACTCTCTCTTGGGCTTTTCTTTATAGTTCTATCAACTTTTTGTTTATTCTTCTCTCATCTGTCTCCATTTCTCGGCCTAATGTGTTCTTTGGTTTTTTGGATTCCATGTGAGGGCTTGACTTGTGACGCAGTAGAGTGATTTCCTCGATGTGTGTTCTATCGACTTCCAGCGCTTCATCCTGAATCCTTCCTTTGCTGAAATCTGGTTTGATATCTCCCACAGTAGCTTGTTGCTGATAATGTATGACCAAGGGATCTGAAGTATCTTGCGTAGACAACTGTTTATAAACATCTGTATTTTCTGGCTTTCGTAGTTTTCCACGTCTCCGCTCCATGCAGTAGAACTGTCTTGACATTTGTATTGAAAATTCTGATCTTGGTGTTGGTTGACAACTGTTTTGAGTTCTTCAATTGTAAACATGCTGTTCTTGCTTTGCCGATCCTCTCCCTCACATCTGCATCAGATTCACCGTGTTCATCGATGATGCTGGCCAGATATGTAAAGGTTTTCACATCCTCCAAAGCTTCTCCACCAAGTGAGATTCGATCGATGCATGCGGTATTTTATCGGAGAGTATTGCTTCACTCTTTGTGTATATTGAAACATACTGCTGCTGAGGCTACTGCTACACTGGTCGTCTTCTTCTGCATTTGTTGTTGAGTGTATGATAGAAGAGCCAGATCATCTGCGAAGTCTAGATCGTCCATCTGCATCCTAGCTGTTCACTGTATCCCGTGCTTCCCTCCAGGTATTGACGTCTTCATGATCCAGTCGATCACCGGGAGGAAGTAAAATTGTGAGAGTAAGCAACCTTGCTTGACACCGGTATTTACTTCGAATGTGTCGGTGAGTTGTCCTCCATGTAGGATTTTGCAGTTTAATCCGTCGTAGAAAATCCGTGTGATATTGACTATCCCCTGAGGCACGCTATGGTAACGAGGAGGCCTCCATAGTGTTGTCCTGTTCACGCTATCAAGTTGTTTCCCATGGCCAAAGAAGTTGATGTAGATTGATGAATTTTATTCAATTGATTGTTCCACAATGATCCGCAGAGTTGCGATTCGGTCAGTACACGATCGGCCCTGTTAGTTTCGAGGTTGATAATCTACGGAGTCCTTCATTCTGTTAAGCAATACACTGTTGAAGAGTTTTTTGGTATTGAGATCGACTTTCTCTGGTATATTGTTCAGACGTCCCACTCTCAAGTCTGTTGGTACTTGTTCTTCATCCCAAATCTTACTGAAGAGTATGTGGAGTATCTTTTTAGTTGCTGCTGCATCCGCTTTCAGTGCCTCTGCCAGAACGTAGTCTGGTCTCGCTGCTCTGCCACTATTGATTTTTCTGATGGCTATGCCGATCTCTACAATTGTTTGCAGGCCAACATTGATTGTGAGGTCCGTGAGTGTTGCTCCGATGTTAGGTGGGTTTAGTGGAGCTGGTCGATTGAAGAGTACTTTGAAGTGTTCTACGTACCTATTCTGTTATTCTCCAATGTTGTTAATTACCTTGCCTTCCCTGCTTTTTACTGGTCGTTTTGGTTAACGGTATTTTCCAGCGAGCTTCTTTGTTGTATCATACAATTGTCACATTTTTGTTTCTCTTGCAGCCTTTTCCATCGTCATCGCTAAATCTTAACGTATTTACCTTTGTCGGTTCTGATGCTCCTCTTCAGTTGTTTTGTTTACTTCTGTGTATTCGGCTTGTGCCTTCGCTTTTTCTGTTCATGTTTAATTGATATTGATTGCTGCCTTCTGTTTCTTCTTTCTTCAATTGTATTCAGTGTACAATCAGCGATCCATTCATTATGATTGTGCTTCTAGTGACGCACGAACTCGTGACATGTTGAAATAATTGCCTCCTTGAACCCCTTCCGGTTGCTCTCCGTTGTGATTCCCTCTACATTCAGTAGGTCATGAAAGGCCTGTAACCTGTTTCTGAGGGTTATCTCGAATTTGTTGAGTTCTTTAGTATCGCGAAGAAAAGCCGCAGTAAACACGTGTGATGTTTTCTTCCCCGTTTTCCATTGCTTCTCAAGCTTTATTTTTATCTTGGTGGGTAGCAAGGGATGATTTGATGCTATATCAGCACCCCTTCTGATTTTCACATCCTATATTGTCCTTCTGAACTTTTAGTTGATGAAGACATGGTCGTTTTATTTTTGTGTAGTGTGGTTGGTGAAATCCACGTGGTTTTGTGAATGCGTTTGTGTGGGCATATGGTGCCGCTTATGACTAGTTTTTTGAAGGCATATAGGTTAGTGAATCTCTCACCATTTTTGTTTCCTTCTCTCAGTTCAGGTCGTCCAATGATGTCTTCGTATCCAGGGCTGTCCATTACAACAGTTTTTGAGGACTTCTCGACGATAGACTGTAGCCAAACGCCTAATTGGTCTTTAAAGTCTTCTTCGTAGTCGTCAGTAGTCACACAGCATTGGATGACGTTCATTGTGATGCTCTTTCTCTTTGCTTTGAAGGAGGCTTTGACTATCCTTGGCCCATAAACTTCCCAACCTTTAAGTGCATTTTGTGCTCTTACGGACAGCATCAATGCAACTCCTTGTGCATGTGGGGCATTTTCTTCTTCATGACTGGAGTATAACAGAAGTTACTCTGATGATGGACGTTGTTGTCCAACCTGCGTCTAATGTGTTTCACTGATTCATAGCACCTCCAGGTTGTATTCTCTCATTTCTACAGCAATTTGAAAGACTCTTCCGGTCGCCCACATTGTCTAGACGTTTCTTATAGCTGTAAAAATTGTCGCTATCTTTGTTAGAAAATGCATCGGCCTCATGACTTCCGAAGGATCTCGGCTTCCATCATGAGGAGTCATGATTATTCCTTCAACTTTCAGGACAGAGTTTAAATGGTTTAAATAATTTTTTATGGTCAGCGGATTCTTAGCGAGTTGGTTTTCTACGGGATGGAGTGGCCAACCCCGTGCCTGACCCTCCTCCTTTACCCGGTGTACTGGAAGTTTGCAAGGCAATTTGAGACCCATATAACGTCAGCAGTCGTTGGTGATGGTCAGCGATGACTATATTTGATACACTTTTGCATGAGTTAACTGAAAGCGGTCATGTAAATATGTGTTATGATGGACGCTTCTGCTGGTTATTAAAAGGATGGAGTAATTTTGTGATAGCTTTTTAAACAATCACATGTAATCGTTCGAGAAAAATTATGAATCTTTTCAATGCTGTGAACTTGGATTTTAATGAGCATTTGATAAATCTGGCTACAAGAATGGGAAATCGCGCTATAGTTCTGGAACAAATGAAATAAACTTCTGAAATAAACTGTTAAGTGATTTTTAAATGAACAGTAAAGCTCTAACCCCAACCAAAGCAAGTATAATAGGCAGGTGTGGTGGATAATGTGACAGAAGACGATGGTGTGCGAATATTTGTCGAGCTCAGGTCTCATGCCAGGGTAACTAGCTGTAGATACGGACAGTTGGAGAACAGTTCAGTGAAACAAACGACGTGAAAAATTAATGGTCACCTGCATTCTGGGCAGCTTAATTGCTCAGTCTTATAGATTAGATGCAGTATGTGTTTCATTGCTCGCGCTATTTATCAATGCCAATATTATTCAGCCTTGACAGTTGAACGCCGGTGGTCTTATATAAAAGTCAACTGCATTTTCTTCATCTTTCCAAGGCAAAGACATAGAGCTGGTGAATGCAGTCTGACGAGGCGTTGTAACGTTGTTGAGTGCTCAAAGACACATTATTGTCTGTTTCATAGCGATTCACCGGTCAACAGCTGGAGTGATAAACCTGGCACGAGGAATTGTTGTGAATTTACTAAATATCTACGATGTCCGGTGTGCTTCAGAAGGATTCCTGTTCAATAAAGATCGTAATACGCTAGCGTTTCTGTCCATGCTCTTCTGTGTAATGGTTGTGAATCAAAAGAGGTAGAGTCAGACTGCCTGTGTTGGCTGGAGTCACGAAAAACATGCACACATGAAATAGGTAGTCCTGATTTATTGACAGGTGTAAGTTTGATATCAGAGGCTTCATGGAGTGATGTCATGCTTTTATATGGATGTTTCTAGTTTTCGTCCATCGTACTATTACTCCAGAGAACATTGCCCGTCGACGACGTCAGTTGTGCAGCATGACTAAATCATGTCGAAACCACTCAGTTACTGATGATTATCAATCCCATCCATTGATGTGACGTCCTTTCCCAGTACTCCATTCTTACCTAGGAATTGCTTACTTTGCATCCTCAGCATTTGCGATCAATGTTCCGTAGACGCCTAGGATCAAATAACAAGCTATCAATATCTTCAAATCATAACGGCCGTCTTTCTCAAACACATAATAGAACGGAACACTTTGGTTGGAACATGGGTTTCTCGCCAACATCATAAATGATGCGAGTTGTTCAAGCCAGTAGAAATTTCGAAATCCGTCCGAGGATGTCATCGGACGCTAGACTGACAGGATTGATGAAGCTACCAAGATAAGTGGAGCGTTCGATTAGTTCATATACTTCACTAACTAAAATTATTTCAAGTGATGATACAAACGAATCTTGAAGCAACATTTCTCATTTGGAAGGAAAGAACCGCACCATGGAATGGTTTGCAGTGTCGCTTAAGGAGGTCAGAAAACGAATCATCCTGTCATTATCTCCAGCAAACAGAAGTATTCTAAGTTAGCAAGTCAATCTCTTGGTAGAGGATCAATCTCTGAAAATTTAGAAGGCATGTATATGACCGGCCATCTGTACTGTTCCTTAAATCAATCAATTCACCAGTTCAATGTCATGGATTGAGGGTGAACAATAGTCACGTTTTTGCCTAATTAGTAACACCAACAGCCAGAGTATGAATTAATGTTTTCTCAATAAATCTGCTGCTTTTTTCATCTCTTCTGCTTTCGCTACCTACCACTCATCATGATCATCACGTAGGCTTTCTATCAGATTACTTTTGTGCTGCCTTCGCTCTTTATCGTGTTCGGAGCCAGACTACATGAGTTCATGAGTGGTCTAGCAAAAGTGAGACAATTAACAGTGAATGTTAGATTTTCAAACGGGATTTTTGTTGACAGATGATTCTAATCTTGGAATTCGATACATCGTTGTCACAAGACAACGTACTATACGATTACTCCATTTGAGACTGAATTAGTTATTTTAGTCTGACACATCATTGACATGGCCTTGACGTCAATCTGGCTGTAAAATAGGCATCTTCCAATAAAACGGTGTATCTAGTTCCGATTTATGCAAATGAGACTTGGCCTAAGGATTCTCGGAAATTTACTTCATTGGATATTCGTTGTCACAGAAGTATAAATTTTAAAATATGTTTTCGGATGAAGTCATATTAATAACAATAATATCTCCTTTTGAGTGGAGTTTTCATAGTCATTCCGAACGGCGTCATTAGCCAAAAATTCGGATAGAGGTGAAGTGTACACTGTTTGAATACATATTTGACAATATTCGTCGCAAAACCTTCTACAATCTATTTACATTTTCGAGATTTATCAGAACGCAAAAACAGCCAGTCATTGGCTTGAGTATACGGGGCAAAATTTAGCAGTGTAGAATATGCACATGTTGTTTTATAAAGACTCTATGATGGTGGTTCTGAAAAGAGTGAAACTCAATGACTTTAGACAAATTCATTGTACATTTTTTAGTCCTTATGATTATGTCCTCTACGGAGATTGTCAAAACCAAATTCATATGAAAAAGAAGGAACGACGGCACAATAATTTTGACCTGAATTTATTCATAACGTGTGAATCGTTTATTTATGTATTGGTCAGGTATTCCGACGCCTGAGTTTAAAACAATGACCGTCGTAAATTGCAAATGATATTTTTCAGTGGTGAGACTTTATTAAAATGAACATTCAGAACGGACTCATTGTTGATTGCAATTATCATAAAATAACGCATACGCAATCCTACTTATTTAAGAATAAAATATGGGACCTTAAAAAAACAACTCAGTTTCTATTGAATCAAGACAATTATACAAATAATAAAAGGTATGTTTATTATTTCATCAGCAAGATTACTTCAGTTATCACATAAACAGTCATAAGAAAGAACATAGATCCAAAAACAAATCTTGAAAACTATTGAAAAGTGTAATTAAAACTAAAGATATCTAATGAAATAAGAACCAGAAACAACTTGGACAGAATACTCAAAGCGAGTTATAAGACCTATATGAGAATCATTTATTATACTCTTTCTTCTGTTTAGCCATCTTCAAATAACGTAGCCAATACATAAAAGAAATAAAGAGGACACCAAAGGAATTACAACGTACAAGTAGAAATGAAACATGTGTGGTTTATTATCATCGGTTGTTTCGATAGTCATATTCTGAAGAAAAACAAAGAATTGAAAGTTTTTACTGAATATCAAATATTTACCAAGTGTTCATCAGCTTCTTCAATAGTTTCCATGAGGTCTTCTCTAACCTAAACCTCAGTGATCCCGAAAAATGTTTCAATGTATTTCATGTTCATTGAAGCACTCAAATCGTTGACATCCGAAATGATCTAAATAAGCCAGTCAGTAGCATTCATTACTAAACATCCGATATTATTCATTACAAACCATTGTGGGTATTAATGACACAAATAGTTACACAATTTGCATTCGTACAATCATTAGAAAAACCTACCAACGATTTGACAAACAGTGTGCTAAGCATACAGTATGTAACATCTGAATGACGACTCGTTTGTGTGAAGAAATTTATGTTCTGGATGACAAACCTAATCATAATCACAATACAAATCAACAGCCTTTCAATGGAAAGCCCAATTGAAACAGTTTACTCAGATCACATATTTTTAAACAGAAAATCAGTAACCATTGTTCCGGAAATGGACAATGCGAGCCTTCAAGCTAACACCAGTTATTGCAGTGTGATGCACAACTTTCAACAAGTTTAGCGTCTTCATTCGAACTGGTTTCATTGGTATTTTCTAATAATTCGAATCCATTTACGGTTTCAAATCGCACTTTTGAAGATAGGACACATTCAATGAGCTCAAAAAATATTACAGATTCAAGCTCTGATGTTAAGTGGTGCTTTGATTCATTGTTTACTGTTTCTCAGGAAAGGAAGCATTTAACCTATATCTGATTACATGTCGTCAACTTATACAAAGCTTTTATTTAGTCACTGAGGGTGGCACACATGTGAAATTTTTTTCAAGTAAAATCATTTGCTGAGAATTCGAAATTTGAGGTTGTTTCATACGACCTATGAAGTTTAACAAGTACCAACCTAAACTCGGCAGTCATTTACTTTTAATCCATGAGTCTCCTAATCGTCACTTTCTATACATTCGTTCCCTTTTTCACACCAAATACATGTCATAGCCGATGTCGTTGCATTTTGGCATGTTACATTTGTATTATTTTACAAACAAATGTCTATGAAAAGAGTATGGTGATTTCATATGAGATAATCAGAGGAAAGGAAAAAAAATACAAAACCTGTAGCTATAAATAGATGATGTGACGGTGATTTCTGAGTTATGTGACTGTTCCATTCGGTGGAAAATGGTGAACATGATGCAATAATAAAAACGCGGTGCGATTTACATACAACTAATATTTCAGGACTTCATGTTTGAATTGAGTGAAACTATTTTGAGGGAAAAGAAAAAATGATGAATTTAGACAGGCGAATTTGATGGCTTTCAATAACTTTTTGGATTCAGATATGTACACACTGTGCATTCACATAGTTCAGTAAAGCGTAATGCAATGGATTTTGGTGGTTATACACTTTCGTTCCGTGAAATCTGTTTCGTGAATGAGATCAGTGCAAAAGAATTCGGTTGTTCCTAGTAACAAAATTCATTTTGAATTATGTTGATTCAGTTGAACAACAAAGGAAAGAAAGACATTATTCTAGAAATCGTCGATGATAATTTACTTGAAAAATTTCAGTCGACCTACTATGATGGTAGATATCGTATTATGTAGCTGCATTCTTGTCCATGTGGTGACAGATAATGCATCGGACCAGTTGGATCAACAAAACTCATCGTTAACAAGAGTAGTATTTCTTTGATTGAACAATGAAATGCTTCTCTCTGTAGTTGAAATAAAATTTCAATAGATTAACACATGGCAAACTGAAAATTATGTGTAGTTATTCAATGTACATAATAATGAGAAGAAGCACATTTCCACAATATGAAATAGCTTTTCTATCCCCTCAACTTATCGAATGTGTATGAAAAAGAATAGGT
>NW_017386169.1:31545-38305 GCF_000237925.1 Schistosoma mansoni
CGTAAAAATACTATTTTTTCTAAAAGTAATAATATTGATAAGAATAGTTTCTATTACGTGATAGTGTGATCTGTCTGTTAACCTTAGCCGTTACATTTGTTGTTCAAATATCTTTCAAATAGCTTTCATTATAATAAGTGATGCCCCTTATAAGGTAACATGGTGGTTGGAGGTGGTCAACATGAAATCCTGGATCTGGGTTTCGTGCTACCTGGCATTCGTTCAACCACCATGTTATCTTAATACATATAGTGCATGCAGTGTCGATCTATCTAGATTGGTGGCCATATTGCAACTTGACCGATAGCATTCGATCAGCACTATGGACTTGGTACGCATGAGATTGATCACCACCCAGTGATCAAACAATTGTGAGAGATGCCGCTCTCTACTAATACATTCATATGACTGATCACCTTTGACACATACAGTACAAAAATGAATGAAACTATTATTTTACATATGCTAATACTTTTTCGAAGCCAAAAGGTAGTGAAAGCAGATAGTTTGTTCATCAATTCATAGAAAGTCTTGATTCAGTTAGTTGTACACACTGAAATCATCTACCATCTTATTTCAAATGAGTCTAGTAATACATGTCGAATAAAATTATCTAGTTTTCACGTATTTAACTCATCAATCTGGAGATATGAATCCATGCATGTTGATAGAAGTCGGATATCGTGTTCAAGGCGACATCATCTGGTCTTACGGCGGATCGAACACGTTATGTATTTCAGAATATCAGGTGTCTGTAGGCTCTTGACAGAAATCCGTGAAGCTAAATTTCATGTTGGTTCGTACAAGTTGGTGAATTGAAACCTCACTTTTCATGTAACCATTACTCGTCCTGTGTTTCGAAATCATATCACACATCTTTGCGAAAAGAGCATTTACTACTTCGTTACACGAACCGCAGCTTTTTTTTTGTAAAGCAGATATGTGCATATATATTGTTTAAAGCACAGGTATGGATGTAACTATTCATCCAGTAATTGAGTATGTTCAAGTACTTGAATGTTCTTGATGTGTCCCACAATTGATATTGGAATTGGTTTATGTAAATTATCAGTGATGGAAACTTTCTTACAATTCAGCATGTGGAAAATGCTTGAAAATCCTTGAAAATTCTTACATTATTCATATAATCATTTGGTCTATTATTGTTACTATTACCAACAATTTTATTTATGAATCTGTTTTTGTATAACTATTGCAGGATTGTCCGTGTTGTTCTGTTCAAACTCAAATATTCGTTCGGATTCACTCATTTATTTTCGGAGCCGCTTCTTTGTGGTCCGACATGAAGTAAAGTTATATTCTCACACACAGTTTTCTAAAATCAAATCTCTGACAGTGTGTACAAACTTGACTTTACATTATTACAGTACTTAATATAAAGTTTTTAGATATAATTGTTTCCTGTTGCATAAATCACAAATAGCATAAGAATTAACATCTACTGCAAACTGAGTGGACAGTTTTAAAAATTAAGATTGGAAATGCACCTATCTTTCAGCTGACATCAACACTGGTATTGTCGATACCACATGCTTTGTAACTTCTTTCGACAAAATCTCTTCTTGTTGTGTATGGAATATGATATTCAAAACATGCAACCTGCAAGATAGTCCATTTTAATGTATTCTCGTCAATGAAGAGCACGAGAATGCTCACACCATATGTTGTCCAGATTCACATCACTCTTATTACTTTAGCAGCTGAAGTAATATGAACGGGTAATCTGAAGTTCAAGATTGCTCGTATAGTCTCGAATAAAATCAGTATTCAGAGACTTCAAAACTCTTGCCAATATAGGGACTATTAGAATGTCGACTGGGACCTGATGTACTCAATAAATAAACTCTCAGACTGTGATGAATTTTTGGCATTTAATAGTCTCATGTAAGCCATTGACAAACTTTATTTGATCATTAACTCATGTCTTTATTCCAGTGCTTTTTTAAACTTGCTAAAGCAACTCAAAATGTGACAAACCATGTGATCCTGGATGATATAACTTTTATATACGACCCTTAAACTATAGCAGAACTTCTCAGTGATATTTTCACGAATGGTAATAAATTCCTAAATAGCAACTAGTTTAAGAGTCATGCGTGTGACATCTAACTTATTAAAATTTATCTCCTTCACATGCTTGAAAATTAGTAAGGCTATAAATACTCTCAATGTACAGGGAGGTTATGGAGTAGACGGGATTTCATCCTTTCTCTATATATATGGTGGCTCAGATATTCCACTTCTTAAACTTTCTATTCTCTGTTAACAAATAGGTACTTGACACTTACTTACTTACCCCTGTTATTCTCAATGAAGCATAGGCCGCCGACCAGCATTCTTCATCCACTCCACGTCCTGAGCCTTCCTTTCTATCCCATGCTTACTTCCAGTTGTTAACGTCTTCATGATCCAGTCGATCACCAGTAGAAAGAGAAAAGGTTAGAGTAAACAACGTTGCCTAACAGCGGTCTTTAGCTCGAATGAGTCGGTGAGTTGTTCTTCGTGAAAAATTCGGCAGTTTTACGCTTCATAGGAAATTCAAATGATATTGATAATGTTCTTATTTACGTCATAGTTCCGAAGAAGTCTCCACGCAATCAGTGCCTCTGCTGGAGTGTTGTGTAGTCCCGCTGCTTTGCCACTCTAGATTTATCTGAGGACCATGCTGATATCTTCAATTGTTTGTGGGTCAACATTGATCAGGAGGTCCCTGAGTGCTGGTTCAATGTTGGTTGGGTTAAGTGGAGCTGGTCGATTCAACAGTTTTTCTAAGTGTCCTGCCCATCTGTTTCGTTCTTCTCTATTGTTGGTGATTACCTTGCCCACCTTCAGCTTGTACTTCCTCATTTCCGCAGCAATTGGGAAGACTTTTCCGGACTTTACTTGTACCTATAAAAATTGTTGCTCCAGTTGTTTGAAGGTGAATCGAATTGCGAAGGAACTCGCCTTTCATCATGAGACGTCATAATTATTCTTTCTACTCCCAAAGCAGAGTTCGAACGATTTGAATAATTTTTTCTAATTAGCGTTTTTTAGCTGGTTAGTTTTCCACAGTTTGTAGTCCCTAATTCCATGCCAACCCCTTCTTTTTTCTCGGGCTTTGAAACGGCAGTAACCCCCGTAGAAGCTAAAGGCGGAGTTACACACTTGGCAGTTCTGCTGAAAAGAATCTATGACATATCACACACATACGCTCATATGAAATCAGTCAGGGTTGATAAGTGAATAATTACCAAGATCAAATCATGACTGATAATGGTAAATTGGTTCGTCCGGAAGTTAGAATAAAGGTATATAGGCTTAACATATCAACCGACATTGCATAGCCCACCTTGTAGAAAATAGTAAATTTATTTATAAAAATATGTCCGTTTTCGATAATTAAACTGAAATAATGTGTGTATAAAGTGAATAAGAGGAAGAGAGAAAAATTGAACTATACCCGATGAATCACAGTTTCAGGTGAGGAGTGAGTGTATCATATAGGAGTGTCATACTTGTGTAAAAGTGTACATGAATATCGTGAACATGCGAACAAGAGTTTATCTTTGAGAGATCAGCTCTAAACTCAATGTTCCGATATACAGTTAAATGAGAATAGAATATCATTTGCAGTAATAGAATAGTGTTTATGGATAATGGATGATGCAACATTCGGTTATACATATCAATGAACAGATAATATGAACAAAAACAATAATAATCGACTGGTAATGCGGGGTCGAATTTTCGGTTTATGTATAGACATTGAAGAAGGGATCATTGCAAAACAAAAGTTGCTGGTGTTTGACTCAGGCTGTCGTTGAAATAGTAGAAAACGACGACTGCTGCATACCAGTGAGATGAATTGACATTAGTTGTATATCGAGAATATAAGTCAACACAATCAGATGTATGACATCATATGAGCAGAGTCCACATGAAGAAAAATTGTCGATAAGATAATACGATGCGCGCATGACTATATCGTGCTGAACAGGCTTAGCTGAGCCTGCTATTCGAAAGTTTGAGGTGCCGAAGTTTCTTCATCAATGTGGGGTCCGGCGTTAGGTTTGTTGTGACAGTTTCGCTCGACGGGGTTGCCAATTCTGTATCGTGTTCGTAGGTCGCAGTTACCGATTTTGGTTCATGTTCGCTCGTCAAGATCGCGAATCCTGTTGCGTCTTCGTACGTTGGGGTTATCACTTCTATGATGCTATGATCTGATTACTTATTTGGTCGAATGAATGATTGTCGTCAAATTAAACATCTTTGCTATCCTCGTATGTAATGAATGACTTTATCCGCGTTGATGAAAAACGGAGTTGAATAAGTCAAAAACGCGAATGGATTTTAAATACAAATGTTTTGAACACTCATTGATGTGAACTGGAAATCAGAGGAATGAAGCTAATAAGAGAGGGTAAAGTGACAATGACACACATTGCTGACGGCATGAATGCCAACTGACTTTAATCAAGAGATAATCGATATTTATGGTCAGATAAAAATAAGTAACGGACATGTGATGAACGGGATAAGAAGTGTACACACACATACGCTCATGTGAAATCAGTCAGAGTTGATAAGTGAATAATTACCAAGGTCAAATCATGACTCTTAATGGATGGGTAAATTGGCCTGTCCAAAAGTTGGAGTAAGATGTATTGGCCCAACGTATCAACCGACACTAGAAAATTTATGTATATTTATCTGTGTTTAAATGGAGAGGGTCAGAGATGTGAAAGTGTGTAAACGTTGTGATGAGAATGCACAGAGTTTGAGTTGCATGTACGATTATATCTCGAAATGTGAATAGTATCAAACACGGAAGCTTGGTTAAGTAGTCGAAGTAGGATGAATATTCAAGCGTTCTTATCTATTGTGAGCAGTTGGATTAAGCATTAGACAGTATTTTGAATAGTTTACCAGAATCGATCTGGATATCAATCAATACCCTAAATCATAGTCTGCTCCTAGGTTGTATATATAGAGCTCATGATATTAATGATAATTTGAATGATCGTATTATCATTGCATTTATACACGCATCTACTCTTAACTTCAGCGCTAATATTATCTTGGGATTAACTGGAGTACCAATAGTTGTCCGTCTAGCAATGATGTATTTTTATCAATCCTTAATCTGTACTGCTGGTCACAGTGGGTTCGTACCCCAACAAGGGGTGATAATACACTTGATCTAATATTTAGTAGAGATATCATTCCCCTATCTGTACAAGTATACAACGAGTTTGCAAGCACTGATCATAGGATAGTAGCTTGTGCTCTCCCCATCTATCCCTCCTACAATCGACCGATTCAAAGAACCTGCAAGTATAGAGACTATAAGCATGCACACTGGGACCTCTTGCGCTCACTGATCAAACTCTCAGACGGGGATGAATTCTTCTCATGTAGTAGTGTGACAGATGCCATCAACATATTCTATTTCATTGTTAACTCTTGTCTAGACTCCTGTGCACCAATTTAGACTTACAGGATTAGTAAACATCACGAATTATATATACCAGCTAAATATCGTAATAAACTAAGACGCCTAAAGAAACGTTATTTTAAATTTAACCACTTCACGACAGTCACACAAATAATAATAATGTTTAACCCAATTAGAGAGAAACATAGGTTAAAAGCCATCAATGAAGAGCTACTAGCACTACGTACTAGCTCAAAAGTGCAAAACCTAATCCACCTTTACAATAAACGTGCTAAATCAACTGAAAATGTTGATATACCATGCATCCTGCATAATAATAGTTTTATATATGATCCAAAAACTATAGCAGACCTTTTCAGTGGTAATTTTGCAAATGGCAAAGAATCCATAAATGGCTCCATTTCTTGAGCAATATGCATGACTGGTAACTCAATTAAATCTATCTTCACATGTCTGAAATTAGTAAGGTTATAAATAACCTAAAGGTTCCATCTATAATTTCACTAAATATTCATCATTATTTTGCCGATAAGTTTCGATAAACATAAGCCATATAGCCTACTAACTATTAAAGTCAAATAACAAGTGCAATTAAAAAGTGAGGTGTGGCAATGGGTAGCCGATGTCTCGAATAATGGACTTCAGTTAGTTGATTTATTGAACCGAAATATAATTGATTTCTCTATTTTATATTCTGAACATTAGATATTAATAATAATTACCATTTGTGACCTCATAGAAACATGCAGCTTTCATCGTCACTGTGAATGACTTATTGATCATAAATCATAGTAGATTCATTGCAAAGCTCGATTATCGTAACTTTCCAAGATAGTTTCATTAGCCCGTTATCTTGATTTGTATGGCAAGCCAAAATTCGTTGACACTTGTTTTGTCATCCCTTTTACGCGCTTTTCCTGTACAAAAACACCACACATCTGTTCACTACATAGTAGTTTGAAGTATTTTCAAACGTTTTCAAAAGACTCGTTTTGTATAACGAATGATTTAGTGTTATAACAAATAATCTATCTTATTTAGCTATAAACATCGTCTGAGGTTTTATTTCATGGTTTCAATTTACAGCACTTTTTCTTCTTCTGTTATTTATGTGATCGTTTTCTACATGCTTCATGTGAGAGACTACTTCATCTGTGATAAGACATTTAAATTCATTTCCCATAGTCGTTGGTCTTCTGTCATTTTGACACACACGTCCCATGTTTTCTCATTTATAATACACTTCTCTGTTTAGATAAGTAAGATATTAGACACATATCTGTACAAACGACATGTAGAATA
>NW_017386169.1:38505-40638 GCF_000237925.1 Schistosoma mansoni
GTCTGAAAAGGGGCAATACGTACACGGAAAGCTTTTGAACAGGTAAAACGTGCCGCCGAACTTATTAATAACTTTTCTGCACTCATCATACTCCTTCAAAATAAACTCAAACGTTCTAAATCGAGAGAGAGATATTTATTATAGACAAACAATTATACGAAGATCCTTGGCTTGTTATGGAACTACTTAGTGAACACCTTTGTCTCGCATTAACTAACGGAAAACCACTGAATGATTCAGAATCAATCCCAGTACCTCCCTGTGAAATTACTAATGTAAACTTCAATGTATATTGAAACACTCCTACAGTGATGGACCATATCTTATTTCAGCTAGCATACCGAAACGTGGTGACGATGCGCGTTTTTCTTCCTAAACTATTTGCGATATCAATCTTCAAAGTGTGTAACACTACTGCCCGGAAAACTACACACATCATTCCTAAAATTAAAACAGGACCTGAAGCAAATTTTGAAAACCACCGGCCCATAAACATAACTTCAGTGGTGATGTCTTTAGCCAAACAAACATATTTTAGATCTTCTCTCTATATGAATTACTTTACCTGTAAGTTTTCTAGGCTCTGGAATAATTTACACCAAACTATCCGTATGTTAAACTCTCTCCCATTGTTTGTTCGCTCAATTAATGCTTTTTGCTCCACTGAAAATGCATTAAATGCTCTAGCGCCTGCAAGTGTATCTTACTTCACAGGTAAGATCATAGGAACTTTAAATTTTTAACCTCTTACTTGCTATCGTTGTTTTGTTGTTCCGTGCTCTTTGCTTTAATCTTACTTTCTCTAGTTGTAGATAATTAATAATAACTCGCTCTTGCACTGGTAATAACCTTACAGAACAATTTTGATCAATCATCAGGCTATCCACTTAATAAAAAAATGACAAGTTCCCTGGTGTTGCATTGGCTTGCCGTGATATATGCCATATTTAAACTATTTATCAATTACTAAACTAGCAAACATAAAACTTTTTTATATTTCATGTTTGTTCTCCACTTTAAATGTTGATTTTTATAACAATCTAATCATGCCTGTAAACTGATGTGAATTCTGTAAATATTATTTTCAGAATATATTATTATTATTATATTCATTTTAATGGAATTATTAGGTGGTTTCTCTGTGTGTTGAAGATAATATTTGGCTCGATTTAGGATTTCGCGAGATGATTCTCCAATATCAAAAGCATTACAATTGGCACATTTAAATTGGTGGACACACTTCTGTTTTGACAAAAAATTAGGGTTTATCTAGTAAGTTATTCTAATTACTGCTAGCAAGTATCCATCTTTGCTTACAATGCTCGTGGTAATACGCACAGTATGCACACATGCCAATAAGAGACTGACCAGTTGCAGTCCTAAAACATCAATGTGAACATTCAAACAAACAATACTAGGTGAATTTAGTTATTCTACTTGTTCATGAAAATTTCATTTTGATTGAAATTTCGTATCGTCATTATTTCATACTTCTCACAGAACTCCGTCATTCTGGAAATGACTTTCAGCGGCAGCAAGATGTTCATGTTCACGTTAAGTCCAATCACTCACTATTGATTTTGTAATATAATTCTTAGTTGAATGTTGATTTCAAATTGTGTATAAGGTTTTTCAGAGTTAACTTTCTTTGAAAAATAGTTTCTCATTTCATATTCACGTTGTTCGTTGTTCCAATGATGAATGGGTTATTCTATCAATATTACGGATTCTTTTTCATTTTAACAAAGTATCCACTGTGGTTTTGCAAACAAAACCTTTGAAATGCTAGCCACCACTTAAACAGCATACAGATGATTATTTGCCTTAGTGATCACGATAATTCAGCTTGCTGGAACCTTGTCAGACGTTTCTCTCGACAGCATTGACGTGGAGTAACTTGTCAGCGTTTTCTTCCACAGAGGTATCATGCTTCAAATCCACCAACGTTCAATACTCAGTAGTTACGTCCTGCAGTGTTATGTTAGGAAAACAATCAGGCGTGCTTTTAATTCTCGTTCGGATATCTGCATGCTCGTGTGAACGCAACTTTCAGAAAATTACAAGGCATTTAAACTGGTTTTTAGTGATGGAAGACAAGTTGAAACTCTCACAATCTCCGTTCACAATTCCTGC
>NW_017386169.1:40838-70845 GCF_000237925.1 Schistosoma mansoni
TGGGCACCAATCTAGATAGATCGACACTGCATGCACTACTATGTATTATGATAACATGGTGGTTGAACCAATGCCATGTAGCACGAAACCCAGATCCAGGATTTCATGTTGACCACCTCCAACCACCATGTTACCTTATAAGGGGCATCACTTATTATAATGAAAGCTATTTGAAAGATATTTGAACAACAAATGTAACGGCTAAGGTTAACAGACAGATCACACTATCACGTAATAGAAACTATTCTTATCAATATTATTACTTTTAGAAAAAATAGTATTTTTACGTGAATACGCTTATTAGATTGAAAGAAGCCAAAAAGTAATTTTGATGATTATACGTGATATTCAAACACATATTCTTGACTGAATCGTCAAGTAACTGTACTCAGTGTGAACAGTTTTGAGAGGACGAATGAGGCGGGCGTTCTTTTGTTTCGAACACATACTGTTCATCGAGGAAAATGTGTTTCCCTTTGAACAGAGTTATCTACTTATTCATTCCAAATAAACTTTTGAGCTGTCAAAGACTTTGTGTTGTCTAATAATGTAGAGATGTAAAAGTGATTGTCCAGTTAATCGAGATAGAGAAGACGAAATACAAATAAGCAACAGAACAAACAATCATTGATAACCATTATTGAACTTATATCACACATCACTAATCTGTGCCTGCCTTCATCACTTCATTCTGTTAGATTGTTTGTTCTATTTTGTCAGTTAAATGTTGTATTTGTGATAAGAAAGGAGAAGATTCTGGATTGGAGTTTGTATGTTTGTGCGTACCCGAATTATATGAAAGTGGAAATTGCACAGCATTTAATGTGTACTCCATTACAAGACAGACACGACATCCATACCTGCGCTTTCAACAATAAATATGAACATATCTGTCCTGCAAGAGGTCAGCTTCCGTTCGTGCGACGAAGTACTTAATTCTCATTTCGCAAATATAAGTGAAATGAGTTTGAACCGCAAGAGGAGATGTAGATTCTTCAGTGGTGAGTCCGCATCACCCTCACCTGTACCAAACATCCTGAAACTCAGCTACACCGATTATATCATCAAATCGTTCTCTGTGATTGTATGAACTTGTGGATTTGTCAAATGTAGCATTTGAGATAAGAAGGGGCAGAGTGTGAATTGGAGTGTATGTTTGTGCGTGTATTATTTATTAGACAATTGAACACTTGACGTGTCATTGTGAGGATTTCTCAGCATTATTTCGTTTATTTCAATCAAACAGTTGGAACATTCAATAAAGATTTACGAAATCAACTAACCAAGGAAAGTATAACGAACATCTTTGTATGAAGTACGGAACCGCACATCCACTTGACACTGTATAAGCCTAATTTCGTTAAGCACTTCTACTAATTCACTTTACTGATAGTGTCATTCAATCAACGATAATGACTTATGGAAATAATTATTGAAGTAATACATTTCTAACAATCTGATCACACATAAATTTCGTAAGAACATTTTAAAATCAAAATATAAAATCAACTAAAACAAGAAATGGTTTCGATAAACATTGATATACGCCCTTGAACAATTTCGGACAAAAAGGCAATAACTGATTTAGGATCAATCTCATGACCTGTTTGAATTTTGTGTTTGACAATAGAAAACGATGGATGTTTATCCTCTGCTGTTATTGGGTCGTTTGATTTTGATTGTTTTCGCAACAGTTTCGATATATTTTAACGTACCCATGTTTTATAATCTCGATCACATCTCCGTATGTATGTGTGATCGAACACACATTCAAAATAATAAACATAGTGAGATGTGGCGCAATCGCTCACACATCTTATTACCTAGCTTCACCGATTCCTATCTTGACACTACAGCATTTAACATTTTCTAACTCAATCAAAATATCTTCTCAATAATATCATCTTAATATATGAATTTGAAGCCGTTGAGACAGATATAGCGGGCAGACTGAATAAATATTCTTCTACGAATGCTTCCTGAAGGGGTTATCCATTTCAATTTTGTTATGAAATGAAGACGAAATTGAATTACAAATGATGATCCATAATGTGCTCGATCCAACGTAAAATCTGATGACGTCGCCTTAAACACGATATCCAACCTCTATCAACATGCATGAATTCATTTACTTGGATTGATAACTTGAATGCGTGAAGACTAGATAATTCTATTAGACCAGTATTACTAGACTCACTTGGAATAAAATGGCAGATGATTTCAGTGTTTATTCATAAATGAATCATGACTTTCTATGAATTGATGAACAAACTATCAGTACATTTTGGCTTCAGAAAAGTATTAGTGATATGTGAAATGAAAATTGAATTCACTTTGTATGTATGTCTGTCAAAGATGATCAATGCATGTAGCATTAGTAGTAATAGTAGGGAGCGCCATCCCTCATAATAATGATAAATCATATCACGTTCATTACACAAAAGAAAATGTCATATACTTTGGCAATTACATAAATTCTGATGATAAACAATACGGAGGCACAATGATTGATATTTGAACAACAACAAAAACAACGGTTAAGGTTAACAGACAGATCACACTATCACATAATAAATACTACTATGTCCTGGCCTTCTTTTCTAGTTCTAAAAAGTACTTGTTCATTCTTCTCATGTCTGTCTATATTTCTCAGCGTAATGTGTTCTTTGGTCTTCCTCTTCTCCCTTGACCTTCGGGATTCCATGTGAGTGCTTGTCTTGTGACACAATTGGGTGATTTCCTCAAATTGTCCTCGATCCACTTCCAGCGCTTCCTCCTGATAACTTCCTCCGCTGGAATCTGATTTGTTGTCTCCCACAGTAACTTGTTGTTGATAGTGTCTGCCATCGGATCCGAAGTAACGTGCGTAGACAACTATTAATAAACACTTGTATCTTCTGGATAATGGCTTTCGTAGTTCTCCACATCTCTGCCCGATACAGAAGAACTGTCTTGACATTTGTATTGAAAATTCTAACCTTGGTGTTGGTTGACAATTGTTTTGAGATCCAGATGTTTTTCAGTTGTACTTATGCTGCTCTTGCTTTGCCGATCCGCGACCTCACATCTGCATCTGATCGACCGTGTTCATCAACGATGTTGCCCAGATATGCTAAGGTTTCTACATCCTCTAAAGCTTTTCCGTCAAGTGTAATTTCATTGGTGCATACTGTATTGTATCGGAGAGCCTTGCTTCTCCCTTTGTTTATATTGAGACCTACTGCTGCTGAGGCTGCTGCTACACTGGTCGTTTTCTCCTGCATTTGTAATTGCGTTTTGATAGAAGAGACAGATCATCTGCAAAGTCTAGATCGTCAAGGTACATCCTACCTGTCCATTGTATCCCGTGCTTTCCACCAGTCATTGACGTCTTCATGATCCAGTCGATTACCAGGAGAAAGAGAAAGGGTGAGAGTAAGCAGCCTTGCCTTACACCGGTCTTTACCTCAAACGAGTCGGTGAGTTGTCCTCCGTCTACGATTTGGCAGTTTAGTCCATCATAGGAGTTCCGTATGATATTGACTATCTTCTCAGGCACGCTGTAGTGTCGAAGAAGCCTCCATAGTGTCGTTCTGTACACGCTATCAAATGCTTTCTCGGAGTCAATGAAGTTGATGTTGAGTGATGAATTCCATTAGATTGACTGTTCCACAATGATACGTGGAGTTGCGATTTGATCTGTGCACGATCTATCCTTACGAAATCCAGCTTCTTGATCTCGAAGTTGGGCGTCAACCGAATCCTTCATCCTGTTTAACAATACTCTGTTGAAGACTTTTCCTGGTATTGAGAGGAGAGTGAAGCGCCTGAAGTTGTCGCACTTGCTGAGATCGCCTTTCTTTGGTATCTTCATCAGAAGTATTTTTTTCCAGTGTGTTGGTACTTGTTCTTCATCCCAAATCTTACTGAAGAGAATGTGAAGTATCTTGGCAGTTGCTTAGCATTGAAATCTCCTATTAGAATGGTCAGGTCCTTGGTTGAGCACGTCTCGAAGATCGACTACAGCCTATCGTGTAACTGGTATTTAGTGTCTTCATCGTAGTCGCTGGTAGGCGCATAATATTGGATGACGTTCATTGTAATGCCCTCTCTCATTGTTTTGGAGGAGGTTTTGATGATCCTTGGTCCATGAGATTCCCATCCAATAAGTGCACTTTGTGCTTTTCTGGACAGCATCAATGCAACTCCTTGTGTATATGGGGCATTTTCTTCTTCATGACGGGAATACGACAGAAGTTCTCCTGAAGACAGTCGTTGTTGTTCAACCTGCGTCCAATGTGTTTCACTGATTCCAAGCACCTCTCATTTCTGCAGCAATTTGAAAGATTATTCCGGTCTCCCACATTGTCTGGACATTCCATGTACCTATAAAAATAGTCGCTCTGGTTGTAAGAAGGTGCATCGTCCTCATGACTTGCAAAGGAACTTGGCTTTCATCATGAGACGTCATAATTATTCCTTCTACTCCCAGGGCAGAGTTTAAATGGTTTGAATGATTTTTTCTGGCAAGCGTTTTTTAGCGAATTAGTTTTCTACGTGATGGGATCGCTAACCCCATGCACAACCCTCCTCCTTTACCTGAGCTTGGGAACCGGTATAATTGTATTTGTTTCTGCTGGTTTGTCAGTTATATGTTGCATTTGTGATAAGGAAGGGTAGAGTGCGAATTCGAATGTGTATGTTTGTGTGTGTTATTTATATGTTAATAAACACTTGATGTGTCATTTTCCTGATCTTTCGACTAATTCATTCCAACAGTTGGAACAACCTATGAAGCTGAACGAAATCAGCAAACGAAGGAACGTATAACGAACATCTTAGTATAAAGTACAGTACCTCACATCCACTTGACACTGTATGAGCCTATTATCGTTGAGTTCTTCAATTATTTCACCATACAGACAGTGTCATTCGGTCAATGATAATTACTTATGAAAATAATCATTGAGGTAATACATTTCGAACAATCTGATCATTCATATAATTGATAAAAACATTTTAAACTAGAAATATAATATTAACCAGACCTAAAATGGTGGATAGGAGGGGACAAGTTTGACAAAGTTGATAATGCGAAAAGAATCGGACACCTCATCGTTGTGGATGGTAAGGTTATATTATCGTTGAGACATTAACACATTAACCAAGTAAGGATCAATCTTTTGACCAGTTTCAATTTTGTGTTTGGCAACAGAGAATGATGGATGTCTATCCCCTGCTGTTATTAGGTCTTCTGAATTTTATTTGTTTTCGCAACACATTCATCAATATACTTGTCGTTGCTCTCATCATCATCAAATTTCTACTTATGAACATCCTAAATATTGTCATCACCAACAATACCATCCTCAAAATCATGACCACCATCTTCCAAATCATAATCATCATCAGCTTACTCACATTCATTGTGGAGTTCATGTTCATATTTTCCACACTTATGTAATCACTTCCAATAGTGAATTGCTATACACTTATTCTTCATTTATTCTACCGATCAATATCCCCTATGACGTAACTTACTTCGCAGAATATTCTTCCATTCTACTTGATGTTTGACATTAGTTTTCAGCATGAGAAATAATTTCTTCCTAACATCCATCAGTAATTATAACGCAATTTGATGCCAGTCTAATGCGAATTTATTTGAAAGATGGATTATATTGAAATTTGTGTTTACGGTGTTCAGTAGGACTCTTGGATAATGGATTGATTATGTGAGTCCACTAATAGATTATTAGGCATCAATCAACTCAATGTTTATCTAGTACTCAGTGTTGATTGAATTCTACCATTGTAATTAAAAATTATCCAATTGAATAAGTTCTTGTGTGGAGAATCGCAGTTTGACTGAATTAGAATAACATGGAGTGGATTTTTGTTTGAATTGTTTGTTTGTTTGTTCGAATATGTGAGTGCAAACGTGTTCATCTGTGATAAAGACTAGAGTGGGCTCGGAACATTAATACCAGCTTCCAATATGCAAATCATTCGTTTCAAATATATCTGATTAATATGCATGCCAAACGGACTACATCATGATATGAAACAGGAAATAATATTTGTACACGATGATGCCGTAAAATTACCGTTTTTGTGAGGGATTGCATTAAGGAAACTTTTAATAACTTGGAAATAATAAATTGTATGTTAATGTTAAGTCAAAATGAAGCTTCTCACAAGAGGGGTACGACCATCCACATTCTGGTTGTTGAGAAATTATGCAATAAGAATGTAATTAATAATATTCGTTCAGCAATATTTAGCAGAAGTTGCCTATAACTTAATCCTTACTAGAATATGACAATAAGAGATTATCCAAATGAAGGAAGTTTCACATGCTGAATTGTAAGAAAGTTTCCATCACTGATTATTCACATAAACCAATTCCAATATAAATTGACGGATACATCAAGAAAATATAATTACTTGGACAATCCGGTCTACTGCACTCAAATGTTCTTCTCAAACATCATGAATGGAAATATTCACTTGGATAACAGCGAAATGTATCCATTCAAAATTTCAGTTAACAAGGAATTGTATGAAACATTTGAATATTGTCAAATGAAAATGTCTTCATGAAACTGTCAAACCACGTTCTTTGATCAAGAAACGAAAAACACGTAGTTATAGATAAGTAGTAAAAATGAAATACATGATAGAGAGTGTTTCATATACTCAGTTACTGGAGAAACATTACATCTACATCTATGCTTTGAACAACAAATATGAACATATCGGTCCTACAAGAGGTCAGCTTTGGTTGATGTGATGAAGTAGTTAATACTCATTTCGCAAAGATGAGTGATATAGTTTTGAAACACACGACGATTATTGGTTTCTTCATAAGTGAGGCTACACTTTATTAACTTGTACTGATCATCATGAAACCTAGCTTCACCGATTTCTGTCTGGAAACTACAGCATTTAACATTTTCTAACTCAATCAAAATATCTTCTCAATAATATCATCTTAATATATGAATTTGAAGCCGTTGAGACAGATATAGCGGGCAGACTGAATAAATATTCATCCACAAATGCTTCTCGACGAGGAAATCCATTTTAATTCTGTTGCAAAATTATTACTAATTTGAATACCAAGGGATGATTTAAAGTTTGTTCGATCTCCCGTGATATCTGATGACGTCCAACTTATTTCCATATCATACTTCCTTCAATATTCAACACAGCAGACGGTACGTTCGAAGATTGCGTTACGCTCGCACGGCATTTTTTCAAAGTGCTTATATATACTTGCACCCTAATTTATAACTCTATAATAACATTTAACTTAACCCTTCAAGTAAAATGGGTCGACGGCGAAATGAAGTAGCCCAGAAAAGCCCTATTTCTCCAGATAATAACAACTATGTTGTAACCTTTACCCCATGCTCTGCAACTCCTGTGACATCAGATAATAGCTGGAGTTGACGTATACCTCACCTGTTACTGTATGACTCAGTGTCAAACTTAATAATAAGTTCTAACTCACAACCTGAGGGTATTGATATTATTAATTGTGAATTAAACACTGTCAATAAGCAATTAAGCGATATGCGTTGTAAAGTGGAGTCACTTGCGGGCTCTTTATTAAACCATGATGATATTAAGCTAGAACTAAAGACACTGTCATCCCTTAAACTGCTGCTGTCAAAGGATGTAGTTCCTGCAGAACGTGAAGACAGCATTAACGTAGATTCTGTTATGGACTTAATAGCCAGTGAAGTCACTAAACGAATAATCTCTCGAAAAATGTAAGGAATTCGATACTATAGGTAGCTGACCTCCAAGACAGTCCATGCTAATGTATTCGACTTATTAAGTAGTACCAGAATTACTCGTGTCCTATCTTGTTTAGATTCGATTCCCATTTATTAGCTGAACAGTTGAAAGAATCCGAACAGCTAATCTGTGCTTTTACGAAGTTTAAAAACGCTAGTATGTTTGCGGAAAAAACCAGCAACCAAAGACAAACGCAAAAGCGTACCTTGAACGAAAATAACGTTGTTGCGGTCACAACAAACCCCGTTGCCCCAGCATCTGAACCCACTGGTGCAGCTAACCTCTCTCATGTTAGCCAGTGCACTGATTCACCAATGCAGAGTGCTAGTCTGTCTTTCATACCTGCAATGACCCCTAACGACCAAATTTTATCTAATGGACACACAAATGCAATGTTTTCCATTGTAATATCTAAAGCCCGTAATCAAACACCTAATTCTAACATGAAGACTCTTGAAAACATTTTGACAACTAAAACGTCTATACCAGTTGGGAAGAAAGTATATACAAAACCTGGTTGCAGACCAAATACCATAAATATTTCAATGGCGTTATCTAACAAAAATGTACTTTCCGAAATTATGCTTTACCCTACTCATCGTAGTATAGGTTATAAGGGCACACTTCGTTCAAAAGTCGTACGAGACGGAAACTTCAACCATTGTGTAGACAGACGGCAATGAACCCACGTGCCCCATGGTAACTTTCAAATGTTTCAAATATTAAACCTGCAAAACGTAAATCTTCTCATCACTTTCGCAATGTGGAAGATGGAATACTAGGTTAAGCACCATCAACGCAACCTCAACTAGTAGGCAACTGTCTTAACTGTCCACCAAGATAATTTCAACAAATTAATCCACCGTACCAAAATAATGATTTTTTCAACTCCAAAAATCCCTTGTTCCACTAGCACTACGGTTCGCTCAAGCTATAGCCCATGTGAAAAGACAAAAACATTAAACCATAGTACAGGCAAATTTGGAACACATAGCATTGATAGGGATGCTCGCGGTTTTGTTACACTCCATAATCCCATTTTAAACTGATTACTTATTAACGCACGTTCACTTTCGAACAAAACTTCAGTCTTGAGATAGGTGGTTTTTCTAACCAAGCCTTCTTTTATACTTATCACTGAAGCATAGTGCTATCCAGCAGTATCCGATTCAAAATTAAATATCCAGAACTATCAACTCTATCGCTGTGACAGAGAAACTAAGCGAGGAGGCAGTTGTCTTATATTTGCTTTGGATACCCTAACAACTAACAAAGTTGAAGACGGTATCTTGAATAGTTTACCAGAATCGATCTGAATATCAATCAACACCCTGAATCAAGGTCTACTTCTAGGATTTATATACAGAGCTCCTGATAGTTCGGATAATGTGAATGATCTTATTATCAATGCATGTATACATGCATCTACTCCAAATTTCAATGCTAAGGTTGTCACTGGCCATTTCAATTATCCTGGGATTAACTGGGGTACCGGTAGTTGTCAGTCAAGCAATGATGAATTTTCGGCAATCCTTAACCTGGATTGTTGGTCACAGTGGGTTCGTACCCCAACAAGGGGTGATAATATACTTGATCTAATATTTAGTAGAGATGTCATCCCAGTATCTGTACAAGTATACAATGAATTTGAAAGCAGTGGCCGTAAGTTAGTAGCTTATGCTCTCCCTATCTTTTCCTCTCATAACCAACCAATTCAAAACCCTGACAATGAAGAAACTATAAGCATGCAGACTGTGACCTCTTGCCCTCACTGATCAAACTGTTTTTCTGGTATGAATTCCTCTCATGTAGTAGTCTCATAGATGCCATCAACATATTCTATTTGATTGTTAACTTTTGTCTAGGTTCCCGCTCACCAAATAAAGCTTACCGGTTTAGTCAACCTTACGAATTATATGTACCAGCAAAATATCGTCATAAACTAAGACACCTACAGAAACATTATTTTAAGTCACACGACGTCACGGCAGTTCCAGAAATAACAATAAACGCGCTAAAGCAACTCAAAATGTTGACAAACCATGTGATCCTGCATGATATTACTTCTACATAAGACTGTAAAACTATAGGAGAACTTTTCAGTGGTAATTTTACGAATGGTAATGGATTCCTAACTAGCAATTGGTTTAAGAGTCATGTGTGTGACTACTTACTGATAAGAATTTATCTCCTTCACATTCTTGAATATTGATTAGGCTGCCAATACTATCAATGTGCAGAGAGTTCATAGAGTAGACGGGATTTCATCGTTTGAGATGATTAGCTAACAAGTTGTTATAAATAAACTTTCATATCACAGGATGTAAAACGCCGCTTAATTTCATTCATTCCTTTCTTAGCCACCGACATCGAACAGATAAAATCAACCCTTCATTGTGGAAAGCTGGCACTGTAAGAATTGGCGTAATATGAGGCACTGTCCTAGGCTTCCTGCTTTTCTTAGATTTTATCAATGATATTGGCGAAAGTCTTTGCGTTGTCAACACCCTTCTCTGTGAATATGATTCGAACGGCTTGTATTAACGTGCTGAGCCAACTCAAAATTGCAGGGTGCATGTTACATCCTGCATAATGACAGTTTTATATAATACTCCAAAACTATAACAGACCTTTTCCATGTTAATTTTACAAACGTCAAGGTCTCCATAAATGATGCTTTTTCAAAAGTTTCAAAAGATTCAAAGGAAAAACAGAATGAACAATCGTAGTTCAACCTTTCAGAGTTGCATTCATGCATCACTTTCACTCTGTGTATCACTAATTCTCATTGTCAATCAACTTTGTTTTAAAACAATTCACCTGAATGTTTTTACGCGTTTTTTAGACTCAACATCTTTTTTGCAATCAGCGCATATTCTGGTCATTGTATATTTAGGTTTCATTAGGCGTCAATTGATCATTGTGACTGTCTTGGATGAGTTGATTGATGAAGAATACAACTAGGAATACTGCAGAATAAATTGTGTTTTTCAAGGATATGGAGAGTCTGTTCTTTAAAATTAACGATACCATATCTCCATTTGATTCCATATTCTGTCGTCAAGCATTCACATCACCGGTGAGATGTGATTCGAATTGACATCCTGATTTCAGATCACAGTCAATGAATCAGGTATTTTAATGTACAAAGTATGTGTTCGACCACTATCTGAATACTGCGCGTTTATTCTAAGTAGTGCGCACATAAAGGTTAAATTAAGGCTGAAATCAGTGCTGGAATGATTTGCTCGTCGTATTTTTGGAACTTTTTTTTACCTAAATTTATAGTTCTAGGTGTAATAAACCTTGGGCTTCACCCGTTATGGAAGGAGAGACTCAAACTAAATCTTATATTTTTCTCCAGAATACTTAACAAACTATCCTTCACATCCAACCAGGCGATTCAATATGCAGAAACGTCACATTACGACATTCGTAACTGTTTGTGTTTAGCGAAACAAACATATTCTAGATCTTCTCTCTATAGGAATTACTTTGCGTGCAAAATTGCTAGACTGTAGGATATTTTCCCATATACTATCGATAAGATAAAGTCTCACTCATTATTTGTTCGCTTCAGTGATGCATACTGCACCTCTGAAAACGCATTAAATATTCTAGCGTCTGTAAATGTACCTTACACTACAAGTGTAATCATTGTTTGGTTGTTTCGTGCACTCTGTTTTAATTTGACTTTCTCTAGTTGTAGATAATTATCAATCATTCGTCGCGACCTTGGGAATAACCTAAAACAACACCGTTCATAAATCATCAGGCTATCTACTTAAGTAAAAAATAACAAGTTCCCTGTATTGGATTACCGTGATGCATGTCATAAATAAACTACATAAACAATTAATGAACTAGTAAACTGAAAACAATCTCCTGTGTCTCATGTTTGTTCTCCACATCTAATGTTGCTATATAGATCACATTGATCATGCCTGTAAACTGGTGTGAATTGTGTAATTATTATTATTTTTAGAATATATTATTATTATTATTAATTTGTATAATAGTCAAATGTATGTGTCCAGAATATTGAGTATCGTTATGTTCATCTATCACAGTGATTGATATAGAACGTGACATGGAATAGGATGTGGACATTGTCATCAAGATGAATGATCACGGTCTCATCGTCAATCATTATGGGACGTATTATTTAGTCGAGTCTGATAGCATCCTGATTTTTAATTATAGTTTCATATATTGATAAACTGAAGACTTGTAATCAAGACAATTCTATTTCACCAGTATTATTGGATTAATCTGAAATAAGATGGTAGATAATTTAAGTGTTTATTCATAGGTAAATGAAGACCTTTTTATGAATTGATGAACAAACTATCTGTTTTCACCTCCATTTGTCTTCAGAAAATTAGTTGCCATATGTGAAATGAAGATTTCATTCATTTTTGTTTTCTACGTTTCAAAGATGATCAGTCATATGAATGTGTTAGTAGAGAGCGGTATTCCTCATTATAATGATGATTCATATCATGCTTATTATACAAAAGAAAATATCATATAGTTTGAATAATTAGTTAAAATCGGGTGATAAACAACAAGGAAGTAAAATGATTGATATTTCAACAACAAAAACAACGACCGAGGTTAACAGATAGATCACACTATCACATAATAAATACTATTTTTATCATTACTGTTACTTTTAGTAAAATATTTCTTTTGTGAATACGTAAAAAAGATTGAAAGAAGCTAAATTGTAGTTGTGGTGATTATATGTGATATTGAAACACATATTGGTGACTGAATCGTCAAGTTACTGTACTTAATGTGAAGAGTTTTTATAAGACAATAGAAGCTCGCGTTGTTCGCTTGTTAAACATATACTGTTCAACGAGGTTTATATGTTTCTTATAAACAGAGTTATCTTCCGAATCACTATAAATATATTTATCACCTATCTGCGTCTGTACACTGTCCGTTGTTGTTAAGATGTAAATGCTGAGCGACTAGTTAATGGAAATGTAAAAGAGGAGATTCAAAGGAAAAACAGAATGAACAATCGTAGTTCAACCTTTCAGAGTTGCATTCATGCATCACTTTCACTCTGTGTATCACTAATTCTCATTGTCAATCAACTTTGTTTTTAAACAATTCACCTGAATGTTTTTACGCGTTTTTTAGACTCAACATCTTTTTTGCAATCAGCGCATATTCTGGTCATTGTATATTTAGGTTTCATTAGGCGTCAATTGATCATTGTGACTGTCTTGGATGAGTTGATTGATGAAGAATACAACTAGGAATACTGCAGAATAAATTGTGTTTTTCAAGGATATGGAGAGTCTGTTCTTTAAAATTAACGATACCATATCTCCATTTGATTCCATATTCTGTCGCCAAGCATTCACATCACCGGTGAGATGTGATTCGAATTGACATCCTGATTTCAGATCACAGTCAATAATTGTGAAGTTTTCTGTATAGTTTGTTGAATAATATTGAAATCCTCATAAAATATGTCATCAGTACATATTCGTCTTACTTTTGAGGATGGAGAATAGATCAAATTACTTTCGCTAACTAGAGCACCTAAATCTACAATGTCCACTTCAGTCCAATTTATTTGTTTCCAATTAGCTCGTTTTCGATGGTTTTTATTCATTTTGATAATCTGTCAGAACTCCTCTGTTTCACCACAGACTGCTACAATTCAATTTCATCATCTTTAAATGCAATTCTGCAGCTTCCAATAGTATATAATTACAAGGAAAATATGTGAACAGAATTGAGGGTTATTATTTAATAAGATAAAAACTGTCATATTTTGACACAACGTTGAATGTCTTCTCATTGTCATTTAATTATTGACTTCAATAGATTCACCACACACCTTGTTAACTGCTTTTTATACTTTTCACAATGGAAGAAAACTCTTTCCTTTCGATAGCTTGTGAAAAGAATAATGAAGAAGAGTAAAGAATAGTAGTATTTATGCGAGAATGAACGATATGTAAGGGGTGAATTCGTAAATTTTTTAAAACGTGCAGTGTCTATATGTTAATAAACCCACCACCCATCATACTTTCAATACATTATCTAGTAACAATACACATACACATAATAATAATACACATGACGGTATAAGGAAACATTCCACTGAATACTTTATAATCTGAACCATACTATTCCCGAACACATTGACTGATTTACACTTATACATGCTGAGATGACGTTTCCTCTCATAAATAGATATTGGTCAACGGCATTGAATAAATAATGTACCACTGAATGCAAATTTGATGTTGAAGAATTCAAGAAATTACCCAAACAGTCTTTTTATTAGACAACAAACATTGATTGTCAAGATAACAACATTTTGATTAGTGTTCATATTTTTCTAAAGTAAAATAATACAGCTCTTTTGTGTCAGGAGGAAAACTATTTTTATATTTCACGGAAACACAAATATTCCTGATTGATTCGATTTAAATTAATATTGAGTTACGGAAGTACAGACTTTTATTCATACATCTGTATTCCATGTATAGTGTGAGTTAAATATATACCCTTGACATTATCTTATCACAGTGATTTTTCCGTATATTTGAACACAGAAGTTAATTAACACAATCTCAAATGATGTATGGAAATCATTCACTGAAACACTAAGATGGAAATCAGTGTTCTTCTTGTGTATGGACAACAATATAGTTTTCAGATACAATGATCACTGTTGTAATTTCGAATCTTTGTCTGGTTCAAGATATCGTTCTCCATTTTCAACAGTTCTCCTTCAATAAAATGCATAATATTTCTCTTGTTACACAATTTCTCCCATTTCAATTTAATCAATTGAAAAACCACTATCCGTTTTGATTTAGATATCTATTGACAATCAATGTTATAATGTTATATAGAAATAGAATGAATGTGACATTGCTCAAACGTTACACTTTTATAAAAAAAGAAACGACGGTGAAATCGTCTGACAAAATGTGCCGATTGTAACAAAATTCATGTGTAAAAGAGTATTGTTTACCATCCAATTAAAATAGTTTGTGCTACTTTTATTTTAACCAATCAAATCAAAATAACTAATTGTTGACGGTCAATCAATAAATTATTAAAGAAAACCGACTGTTTGTTCGTGAACACATAATCACCTTATTTGAATTACAATTTAACCAACCACCTCATTTAAGATATTGTCAATCACATCCAAAAGAAGTTGTATCCACAGGGATCAAAAATTTCAACCAACGATGGATAAATTACAGCTCATGTTCTCAACAGCCAGAAGAATTTGGATAGCGATAAAGTCATTCACCTTCATTATTGGTTTACAGTAAACGTGTAACTTTATTTAATTCGATCTTCTTAATGATCAATTTGAATCATCGAATCGGAAGAGAACAATGCTACACTTCAAAAGGTTATATAAACCTGACAAATTCTATCAAAATTTGATTAATAACTTTACACGAGAAGATGAGGTGAGTGTTGCATGAACATACGAACTCCTTGTAAATTTTGATTTAATGAGGTACCGGTGATTTGTTCATCTGGAACATTTTAAATATAACATTTTACCAGTCTATGGATACCAATTTATCTGATCGTCGTTCGGCCTAATAAATTTTTCAACTGCAATGATATTTGCAAAGAACCTTGTTTGCAGCACTATCAAGATGTAATTTTCGAAAATGATTCGTATCGTTATGTAAGTTATGTCAGTTAAATTCTAATACACATACTTCAGTCACTTCATTATAATTATTCAATGAGAATTCATCGTAATCAGTCTTATACAGTTTTGAGTGACAGTTTTCAAAATTTGATGGTCACTACATAAGTTGAATAAATTTTATAATGGAGATAGATGTCCATTTGTTCGCATCATTTAAGATTGGTTATCATCAATTCTCTTTTAAATTTTACGATAATCACATTGATCAAATTGATCTTCGTAAGCGTGGTAAATCAAAAATTTTCTTTGAACTCAAATTATTACCGAGTTTTTGTGATCACATTTTTGTCGACCAATCAAAATTGATCCAATTTCTTATATGAACAACTTTTCATGTCCCTTGAGATATGCAAATGATCTCTGGATATCTTTTGTTTGTTAAGATTGTCAATAATCTGACTAGTCGTAGCAAACAAAACACAGTTCATGCAATCGATTAAATTCTTTCGATTTATTTCGAAATCGTTTTATTTATTCACTTCAAATTTATCAATTATGTTGCTTTATTTCATCAAATAAATACAGGTAAGATATGTGTATTCGGAAGCACCTACCTCGGAGATATGACGAATTCTAAGCCCTGCTACGGTCGAGAGTGGGGACATTCTGCTCTCACTCTCTAAATACTCTCACATGGCCAGCAAATATATAGCCTCTGCCAGGGAAGTCCTACTCACTGCCTTCTCGTGGCAGGAGTGTTGTTTACGAAATTTAGAGGACGAGAAACGAATGTTTGGCGCTTTAACCGGGTTGGTGGATGTGGAGGATCCACCTAGGGGAGTTGGAAAACCCTGATTCCAAACCAATGGTGCACATAGTCTCCAGTATCCTGAAGGAACAAATGGTCTACGAATCAATCATTGATCACCGGCTACCATGGGAGTGCATCTTCTCACGATGCTCCACTGCCTTGTGGACTATAACTTCAGGTCAAAGGCTCCGGGTGTGGCCTCTTAAGAAAACCACCTACTTCAGTCTGTGTACCTGGGCAGTATCACAGCCCTCACACAAATCGAATGAGATTTGTGAGGCGCATATTCATCTGGTGCTTCTTTGTACCAATATTTATGTGCTTAAATAATAATGATAATAAATAAAAAGCGAAAATGTGTAAATAATGAATCTGAGAATTCTAATAATATTGAGTTCTTACGCTATTTACAAGTATAATTTATAAATAATTCAGTGTTTCGCTTGATTACTACACGAGAGTTGACGAATTCACAGTGATAGTTTAGCTCCTGTGTTGCAGCTCGTGTTAAACACTATAAAGTGGAACCAATAAATAAAACAGATTTGTTGAATAGAGTGGATAAACTTTGTGGTATAATTATCACGCTGTAAATAACAAACCCTTCAGTCTATTCAAACAACAAAACGAATGATATCTCATCTACACGAGACTTCATGGTACATTAAGTGAATCACACTGATCACTTGTGCAATAGTTAACGATGTTGTGAGAAGAGTCGGTTTGTATTATGATTGAAGCCTATGAACTACCAAGTTATATTTGATGTCTTTCAAACCTTTTCTAGCACTTACTTGATTTTTGAATGTTTGATGTCTTTGAGTTGCTGTCTGTTAATCATCGACTACTCAAGACAATTTTTGTGATCACATTTTTATGATCATGCACTTCGAATCCACGCATTTAGTGGATCAGCTGACCAATGAACAATCATGAATAGTGCGCTCGTACAAGACGATTTACTCAAACCAGAACAGTAAGAACATTGAGGTGACATAAATTTATTACGGTCACATATCGAAATTGATAAATAACAGAACCTCATGAAAAAAGTTTGTTGATGTATTGTCGAATAGATGTTATACGTCTACTACTGAATCGAAAGGTTTCGGATAAAATTTTCAAGATATGAAATATTATTTTCACTTGAGAAGATTGAAACGTTTATCGCAATGTAGAATTGAAAATAATTCTTGTAACTTTTTAATGAGATATGATTGAACATTTAACTACACTGCTTTATTTAGGCCTTGAAATGCAGATGATTACCTTTATGAGAAGGCAGTCCGTGTTAAAACGTATATTGGTTGAAAGAGATAGATAAGCATTATTCAGATATCTAAGCATCTATTTTGATGTTCAATATTTTAGAGGAATTATTCGCAATTAAAAAGACTTTTCAAATAAACGTTAATGGTGCAGATGAGCAAACATTGAACAATCTTCTAATTACACGTGTGAAACTTTTACACCCACATCTTCACTCATTGTGATTACTCAAACTTTACCTGTTCAGTTTATTCAAACCCAGCTTTCGAAAAACAAACAAAATAGTTAAGGTGCTACCATTCGTGAAACTGAGAGTAGAATTTGATATGAAATCCACTCATTGATTAAAAACACTCATTGAAACTTGGAGAACAGTTGAAATGATCTGTGAATGACTGGATGAGACATATAATAAATGAATCACCATCGATAAATGAAGTCACAATCTCATTCCACTTGTTGAAAAATGATTGCAGAGATTTATTATCGCTTCAGGTTTTAGTGGAATTTGATGAACAGTCTATATTACAAAATGAATGGATTATGTGATACATTCGTCACAAAGCCATTGCTGCACACAACATATTCATCTACACATCCGTTCATTGCAGAGTCATTCCTAATAATTATGATTCAAACTCAGAGATCGTTATCTTCATAAATCTACAGCTTTCCGTTCCTCATCTACAACAATTAGACACTGTGGTGATAATCAGTTAACCAACAGAAATATTTATGTGTTGAAAACCAATAATTTTTTGAATTCAATGTGTTAACAAACACAACATCTCAATTTATGAGTACTCAGTGTCCATTGTTTCCGATGGAATTATTTAAAATATTGCGCAAATGTAAATATATCTACGACTGTCGGATCCCTGATAATAAAGAAGACGATTTATTGTTTCCTTAATAACACAATAATAAAAACAGCTCTAGAATCTAGGCTTTTGACATTTGATTGAAATAACGCATGGCTTTCTAATTCCTAAGACTTTCACTTCAATTTAATTATTTTTCTAATCCACCTGAAGAAAGCATTTCAGATAACACAGTAAATATCCATTGAAATCTATCCACAATGTTACTTTTAATAATAAATTGTTCCTCCTTCATATCTTAATTTTTGAGTATCGATAGTTTTCTTATTGCAGAGTTCACAGCCGAAATGACTAGCCTCATACATCCAAATGGAAAGATATCTTTCTATTACGATAACGTAAGTTGTGAAGTTGAATGGAAATTTCATTCGGTTTCAAGTCATTCACATCGATCTGCTATTTCATGTTTATCAATATTTTCAAATAAATCTATTTACTTTGAACGCGATAGAAAGAGATCTGTTTATTTTATTGTGCAAGCTGATTAGTTCACACTATTAATAATCATCTAGTGAAACAGTGAATAATCAAAAAAAGTGAAGTTTTTTCAGAAGAAACAATCATGTGTTTGTGCCAAATAGTAACGGACAGTGTGTGTTTGAGTACTATACGAAAAACGTCATATCCTGTTATGCTTTATTTCCTTTTGTTAAAATCGGATTTTCAGGATGTTCACTGTTGAACACTCTGAGTGCAGCATCTCCTCAGTTATTCACAATCACGAACACATTCATCTCAGTTTGTCGCTACATATCATAATGGAGAGATAGTTCATTGGACTTGTCCATAGTTGACAATAATATCTATACAGATTGGATGGAACATTCATGGAAAGATAATATAGAAAATCAGTATGCCTACTTTTGATGTGATTAGTTGTCTTCGACTGAGGTGGTCCAAATGATGACACATTTTTCCAGTAATTTTTCGATTTAACATAAACGATTGTGTGGTAACAGATCTTCCTACACTCTCTTTTTTAGATTCTCACGGAAATTCAGGAAAGTCAGTGGAAATCGAAAATCTATGGAAGAAAAAATTGTGAAGAAGGTAAAAATCATTTCAGAAAATCTTGTAAACAATTTGATGTACGGCGACATACATCATTAACCATTTCTTACTGTTCTGTTACTTTGTATTTATTCCCTGTCATGAGCGCGTCAGTGCAGAAATATTATGCAAACTGTCAGAGAAATCCAATGAAGCTTCTAAAAAGTGTAGAATGTTCAGTTGTATTGTCGAATACCTATTAAAAGTTTATTATTCAGTCAGAAGCGTCTGGAAGAAATTTTAAAGAATTGAAATATTCTTCTCAGTTGATTGTGTTGAAAAGTTCATCATATTGTTGAATTGATAATATTCCTTGGACCTTTCTCATGAGAGATGATTAAGCATTGAACTACTCCGGTTCATTTTGAACTGTAAATGGAAACGACAACTTGTATAAGTCGGCAGTCCGTGTTGAAAAGTATATCTAAACATCCTTTTTGATTTTCATTATTTCAGTGGAATTATTAGGAGTCAAAATTACTTTTTCGATAAACGTTGATGGTTCAGGTGAGTAAACATCGATCGGTCGTTCGATCACACGCGTGAAACTTTTACACTTACATCTTCACTACCTGTGATTACTCATAATTTACCTACTCATTTTAAACAAATCCAACCTTCCAAAATACTAACAAAAGAATGAAGGTGCTTCTATTCTGACAATCAATGGTGGAATTGAATGTGAAATTCACTCACTAATTAAGTACATCCATGAACATTTTCGGAACAGTGAAAATGAACTGTGAATGACTGGATTTGACAGGCAAAAAATGAATCATCATGGATAATTAAAGCTACAATCTCATTCTGCTTTTTGTAAAATGAATGCAGAGATGTATTATTATTTCAAGTTTAGGTGGAAATTGATAAACAGTCTGTGTTCCAAAATAAATCAGTTGTGATCTACATTGGTGACAAAGCCATTGCTGCACACATAATATTCAACTACACATCCTTTCATCACACAGTCATTCCAAAATATTGACGATGCAAACTGAGTAATTGTTACCTTGAGCTATTCGTTTCTCATCTTCAACAAATGGACACTGAAGTCAGAATCAGTTAATCGATAGAAATCTTTATATATATACCGCCAATTTATTTCTCAAGTTCAATATGTAGACAAACACTCCTAAGATCATGTCATGCGTACTGAGTGTCCATTGTTTCAAATTGAAATATTTAAGATATTGCGCGAATGTTATTACATCCCTGACTATCAGATCCCTGATGGTAAAGTAAACGACTCATTGTTTTGATAATTGTAATACAACTTTAGAATCTAGGCATTTGACATTTGTTAGAAAGGGATTCATGTCCGTCTCATTTCAATGACGTTCACTTCAATGTATTGATTACTAATCCATCTCAAGAAAGCATTTCAGATAACACAGTTATTATCCACTGAAATCTGTTCAAAGTGTTACATCAAACAATAACTTGCTCATCGTTTAAATTCTCAATCCTGAGTATCAATATTCTTCTTACTGTAGAGGTTACAGCCACAATGACGAGTTTAATACACCCAAATGGGAAGGTGTCGTTCTATTATGATAACGTGAGTTGTATAATTTAGTGAAAATGTGATATTGTTTCAAGTAATTCACATCATTCTACTATTTCATGTTGATCAATATTGTCAAATGAATTTAGTTACACTGAACACGACATTGTGTAATAGGCAAGCGGACTAGTTGACACTGTTATCAATCCTCTAGTGACACTAATCAAGCAAGTGGTTGAAACAGTGAATAATCAGAAGTAAAGTTATTTCAGAAGAAACAATAACCTGTTCGTGCCAAACAGTACCTGGTTGTGAATGTTTGCCTACTATACGGAAAGAGTCATATTCTGTTGAGTTTTTTTCATGTAGTGACGATCGGCTGTTCAGAATGTTCACTGTGGAATATCCTGAGTGCAGCATCCTGTCAAAAATTCACAATCTCGTTTCATTTCATTAGACGGTGATATTCATCTCACATGTTATCGCCACATATCATGATGTACAGATAATTCATAACACTTGACCGAAGTTGACAAGAATATCTGTGCAGATTGGATGGAACATACATGGAAAGTAAACTGAGAATATCAGTATGCCTAGTGTGAGTGCGATTAGTTGTCTTTTAATGAGATGATCTAAATGATGATACATTTCTCCAGTAATTATTCGAATCTATATAAATGGTTGTGTTGTAGCAGACCTTGTCTCAGACATTCAACCATCTTTTTTCAAATTCCTACGGAAATTGAGGAAATTAATTTGCAATTGAAATCTATGGACTAATACGTTGTGAAGATGGTAAGAAATATTTCGGAGAATGAATATTATTATTATTATTAGCCTTATTCAATATTATATTTTTGGTACAATATAGACATCTCAGCACAAAGTACTTCAGCAAGTATCAGTTTCTTACTTCTTCGTCCTTCCTGACGATAAATATTTAGTGATCGCCACTTAGCAGTTTGCAGCCCAGTCAATCGACATCTGTATAATGTACATTCTTCTCGCTGCATATTGCTTTCTGCAACCGTTACAGCTAAAACGCTTACTCTTTTCAGAAATGCACTTGAATAGGTTGTGGGATTCTAGGCAGAAAGAGCTTTCTAACACTGAATGTTATTCAGTTGCTTCTTGCGTAAAGTCAGTTCATTGAAATGTCATTTGAGTGTTGTGGCTCATTGTGCAGAATGAAATTGGAATGATTTTCGTGAACACTGTCCAAATATTTTGGGAACTTCTAACAGTTTTGATTATCGGTAAACTCACCCAGATATGGATATATGAATGACTATATCAAACTCAAATTATATCCACTCATGTATTCACACACTCACAGTAATACAATCAAACTTGCAGTCTTTGATCATATCAACACTCATTGTAAAAATATATGTGCTTTGTATGAAGCAGAAATAAAGCAGTGCCAGTTTGGAAATGATATTTTATCTACGAAATGTTCAATCGTCTTGCTTCACTGAAATAAACATGTGATGTTGATAGATGTAGCTGAGTTTTAAGAGGAGTTTTGAGTTTACGTGATTATAATTGAACCGGCCGGTTTCAAAAATCAGAACGATGTAAACCATAGATTTTTTAAGACAGTCATCACTCTATGTGTAATGAAAAATACTAAAAAACCTTGATTTGCCCTCTACTTAAGTGAAGAAAATAAACTTGTTTCGCGTCAAAAAGAAGTCGAAATTCTAAATCCCTTCATCTTTTCAATTTGTCACACAAGGTGGCACAAGGTCTCTTGAGATATATGTTCGAGCAAAATGGATCAAAAGTGGTACGTTGGTGGAGTTTGAAGCCATCGGAGGTACGTGAAATTTGATTTAATCAGAACTTACTATTTTCGCACTACAACTTTCGCACTTAGTATTTATATCCATCCGTTGATTCGTTGTTGAATAGTAAGAATGAATAACCGCAGGTTTTCATAAACAATAAGGTTTTCACCTTGATGAAGTTTACTTGAACATAAAGTCACAAAATGAATGATGGGATGCATTCGGTTTTGAAACATATTAGGTGTCAGTAAGCGACTGTGCATTGACAAGGAAGTGTTCGTTATTATTTTGATATATATGATGTAGAACTTTTCTGAAGCATGAACAACCGAGTTTAATGCAATTATCTCATTCACAAAAACGATTTCATGGAAAGAAAGTGTATGACCACCAAAGTCAATTGCAATACGTTTTGCTGAACTCAGTGACAACGTAGTGTGCACATGTCTAAATCCGAACAGTTATTAAAAGTCATCAACTTCCCCTTGTCAAAATATCGTCACTTGTTCTTTGTACTCAAATTAATTTCATTCAATCTAAAAATGTAGTCTTGAAATAGAACAGAAATTGAAGGTGTACTGAGTTCTGCATGATGCACCATGTTGATCGTTTTCCACAGAATGTAATAATCACATAACTCAGAAATCACCATCACATCATTCAGTGACAGTTACAGGTTTTGTATTTTTCTTTTCTTTTGTTTGATTATCTCATATGAAATCACCTTATTCATTTCAAAGAACTTTGTTCGCAGTACAATACAAGTGAAACATGCCAAAATGCAACGACATCGGCTATGACATGTTTTTGGTGTGAAAGAGAGAGGGCGTGTATAGAAAGTAACGATCAGAACACTCATGGCTTGAAAGTGAATGACTGCCGTGTTGAGGTTGGTACTTGTTGAACTTAATAGGTCGTTTGCAATAATCTCAAATTTCAAATTCTGAGCAAATGTTTTTACTGGAAAAAAAATTTTTATTATTATCGATAGAAAATAGCATGCTAACCATCCGCAGTGACTAAATAAAAGCTTTGTATACGTTGACAACATATGAGTAAATGAAATCTATTCGCGAAATTAACAAACAATGAATCAAAGCATGGCTCACAATCGACGTTTCAAGTCAAATTATGTTTTCAGATAAGCGACTAATTCTGAAATTCCAAAGAGAAATCGCGGATGAATTTCAATGGTAAAAATAAAACGATGAAATCAGTTTAAGTGAAGAAGCGTAAACAGTTAAAAGTTGTGTATCACATTAGAAGAATTAGTGAAACTATGTAGACTACCATTGTTGAATCCCGGAACAATGATTTATGATACTCTGTAGAAAAATATGTAACCTCAATAGATTGCTTCAATGAAGCTGTACCTTATAATTCTTTTGCATTATATACGAATTGTGATTGAATGTGACATCCAAAACACATATTTCTTCACACAAAGGGGTCGTCAACTAGGTGTAGGATCGTGTTTACTGAGCACACTGATGGTCGAATCGCTAAAAAATATCCTGAATGATTTGACGAATTCGAATTCTGCAACTATGTATGAGAATCTCTTGTGTCATCTTTACTGACAATGATTTGTAATGAATAAAGAATTAAAGGAATGATATTTGTTGTTTAGTAATCAATGCTTCTGATTGAATTATTTAGAAGAACTCGGATGTCAACGATTTGAATAGTTGAACAACAATGAAACACAGTGAAACCACATTGGGATCACTGAGGTTGAGGTTAGTGAAAACCTCATGAAAACTACGGAAGAAAGATATAAACACTTGGTAAATATTTGATATTTAGTGACATCTGCTAATTCTTTGTTTTTCTTCAACAAATGACTACCGGAATAGTAATCAATGTGAATACCGATGAAATCAGTTTAAGTGAAGAAGCGTAAACAGTTAAAAGTTGTGTATCACATTAGAAGAATTAGTGAAACTATGTAGACTATTATAAAAATCAACATTTAATGTAGAGAACAAACATGAAATATAAGAAAGTTCTATGTTTGCTGGTTTAGTAATTGATAAACAGTTTAAATATGGCATATGTCACGGCAAGCCAATGCAACACCAGGGAACTTGTCATTTTTTCTAAAGTGGATAGCGTGATGATTGACCAACATTGTTCTGTAAGGTTATTACCAGTGCCAGAGCGAGTTATTATTAATTATCTACAACTAGAGAAAGTAAGATTAAAGCAAAGAGCACGGAACAACAAAACAACGATAGCAAGTAAGAGGTTAAACATTTAAAGTTCCTATAATCTCACTTGTGGAGTAAGATACACTTGCAGGCGCTAGAGCATTTAATGCATTTTCAGAGGAGCAAAAAGCATTAATTGAGCGAACAAACAATGGGAGGGAGTTTAACATACGGATAGTTTGGTGTAAATTATTCCAGAGTCTAGAAAACTTACAGGTAAAGTAATTCATATAGAGAGAAGATCTAGAATATGTTTGTTTCGCTAAAGACAGGGAGTTACGAATGTCGTAATGTGAAGCCTTAGCATATTGAATCGCCTGACTGGATGTGAAGGAGAGTTTGTTGAGTATTTTGAAAAAGAAGATAAGGTTAAGTTTGAGTCTCCTCATCCATAAAGGGTCAAGCCCTAGTTTACTACACCTCGAATTATATGTCAAGACACTATCAGTTCCAAGAGTACGAAGTGTAAATCTTCTCTGTACTGATTCCAGTCTTAATTTATCCTTTATGCGCGTGCTACTAAGGAGAAACGCGCAGTATTCGAGGAGTGGTCGAACACAGACTTTGTACATTAGAATACGAGATTCGCTGTTATGAAGGTTTCGAGTTATGAAACCTATAAGGCGTTGAGACTTGGACGTTTGTTTCATTACCTGTTCAGTAAACGACAAGTCATCGGAGTACCTAAGTCCTAGATCTACTACTGTGTGTAACCTAGATAACATTTCCCCATTTATGGTAAGATTAAGGTTGAGTGATGTATCACCGAAGCATAGCCAACCACATTTAGCTGTATTGAGCTCCAGCTGCCATTTTGAGCACCACTGTGCTACCTTGTTAAGCTCCGTGCTGATGCAATTTCGAATATTGCTCAGCTCATGTGGAGAAAATGAGTACACCACCTTAAGATCGTCTGCAAACAAAAGGGACTTACCCACACTAAAACACTCACAAATATCATTAATGAAAACTAAAAAGAGCAAAGGACCTAAGACACTACCCTGAATTACCCCACTTCTAACAGGGACTGCGTTCGACAATGAAGAGTTGATTTTAACTATTTGATGTCGATTGTTGAGGAAGGAATCAAGCCAGGCTAGTAACGGGTTTTCGACCCCATAAGATGCGAGTTTACCTATGGGAAGTTGGTGGTTGACCATGTCGAAGGCCTTAGAAATGTCCAGGTATAGCACTAATACTAGATATCCTTGGCTACGAAGCGAATAGACTAAATTAAAGAAGTCAAAATGACATGTCATACAGGATCGATTTTTAAGAAATCCATGTTGCGAATCATCAATAAATTGTTCAGTCAATAAATAGTTGGATAGTTCGACACTAATAATTTTTTCCATAATCCTAGAGATAACTGGAGTAATATTTATTGGCCGATAGTTGTTCATGTCAGTCTTATCTCCGGATTTGTAACGTGGTATGATGTACGCGGTTTTCCAACGGTCAGGATAAGAGCCTGATTCCATAGAGAGGGTAAACAGTTTAAGGAGAAGAAGTTGGATATCTGGACCACCATATTTGTAGAGAAATGATGAAATCCCGTCTTCTCCGTGACCTTTCGAAACCTTGAGCTTATTTATAACCTTACTAATTTTCAGACATGTGAAGGAGATAGATTTAATTGAGTTACCAGTCAGGCATATAACTCTAGAAATAGAGCCATTTATGGATTCTTTGTCATTTGCAAAATTACCACTGAAAAGGTCTGCTATAGTTTTTGGGTCATATATAAAACTATTATTATGCAGGATGCATGGTATATCAACCTTTTGAGTTGATTTAGCACGTTTATTGTAAAGGTGGATTAGGTTTTGCACTTTTGAGCTAGTACGTAGTGCTAGTAGCTCTTCATTGATGGCTTTTAACCTATGTTTCTCTTTAATTTGGTTAAAAATTATTGTTATTTGTGTGACTGCCGTGAAGTCGTTAGATTTAAAATAACGTTTCTTTAGGCGTCTTAGTTTATTACGATATTTAGCTGGTATATATAATTCGTAATGTTTACTAATCCTGTAAGTCTTAATTGGTGCACAGGAGTCTAGACAAGAGTTAACAATGAAATAGAATATATTGATAGCATCTGTCAGACTATTACATGAGAAGAATTCATCCCAGTCTGAGGGTTTGATCAGTGAGCGCAAGAGGTCCCAGTCTGTATGCTTATAGTCTCTATAATTGCAGGTTCTTTGAATTGGTCGGTTGTAGGAGGGATAGATGGGGAGAGCACAAGTTACTATCCTATGATCACTGCTTTCAAACTCGTTGTATACTTGTACAGATAGGGGAATGATATCTCTACTAAATAATAGATCAAGTGTATTATCACCCCTTGTTGGGGTACGAACCCACTGTGACCAGCAGTACAGATTAAGGATTGATGAAAATTCATCATTGCTAGACTGACAACTACCGGTACTCCAGTTAATTTCAGGATAATTGAAATCACCAGTGATAATCTTAGCGCTGAAGTTAAGAGTAGATGCGTGTATAAATGCATTGATAAGAAGATCATTCAAATTATCAGTACTATCAGGAGCTCTATATATACAACCTAGGAGTAGACTATGGTTTAGGGTATTGATTGATATCCAGATCGATTCTGGTAAACTATTCAAGATACTATCTTCAACTTTATTAGTTGTTAAGGTATCCAAAGCAAATATAAGACAACCGCCTCCTCGCTTAGTTTCTCTGTCACAACGATAGAGTCGATAGTTTTGGATATTTAATTCGGAATCGGCCACTGCTGGATAACACCACGTTTCAGTGATAAGTATAAAAGAAGGCTTGGCTAGAAAGGCTAAGGTTCTCAAGGCTGAAATTTTGTTCAGAAGTGAACGTGCGTTAATAAGTAATAAGTTTAAAAAGGGAGTGTGTAGTGTAAAGAAACCGAGAGCATCCTTATCGAATGTATGAGTTCCAGCTATGCCTGGACTATGGTTCAATGTGTTTCCCGGATCGCATGGGCTATAGCATGAGCGAATTGTAGTGCTAGTGGAACAAGGGATCTCTGGAGGCCGAAAAAAAAATCCTTATTTTGGTAAGGTTGAATAATTTGTTGTATTTGTTTTGGTGGACAATTAAGACAGGTGCCTGCATGTTGGGGTTGCGTTGATGGTGCATAACCTAGTATACCATCTTCTCCACTGCGAGAGTGATGATAAGAGTTACATATTGCAGGTTTATTATTTATTACATATGGGGGAAACCATGGGGCACGTTGGTTTATTGCCGTCTGTCTAATAGTAGGCCTGCTTCCATGATGGTTGTAGTGGCCTTCTTGTGTAACGTTTGAACGAAACGTGTCCTTATAACCTCCCTTACGATGAGTAGGGTTAAGCATAGTTTCAGAAATCATACTTTTGTTTGGTAAAGCCGTTGAAATATTTTTGGTAATCGGTTTAGAACTAGAAGGTTCTTTATTTACTTTCTTTTTAATTGGTATATTCTTTTTAGGTTTAGCAGTGTTTTTATGAGCCATCACAATAGAATCAGGTGTACGATCCTTGGCTTCCGATATTACACTGGAAAGAATGACATTAGAGTCTCCATCAGATATGTCCTGGTTATCTAGGGCCACTAGGGGTATGAGAGGCAAACTAACACACTGCATTGGTATATCAGTACACTGACTAACATGAGATAAATTAGCTGCACCTGTGGGTTCAGCTGCTGGCGCAATCACATTTTTTGTGACCTCATCAATGTTATTTTCCTTTATGGTACGCTTTTGTGTTAATCTTCGATTGGTGGTTTTGTCTGAGACAATACGAGCGTTTTTAAACTTCGTATGCGCACAGACTAGCTGTCCAGATTCTATCAAACGTTTCGCTAATAAATGGGAATAGAATCTAAACAGGATAGGGCACGAGTATTTTTGATGCTTTTTGTTAAGTCGGATACATTGGAATGGACTGAAGAAGCGTAAACAGTTAAAAGTTGTGTATCACATTAGAAGAATTAGTGAAACTATGTAGACTACCATTGTTGAATCCCGGAACAATGATTTATGATACTCTGTAGAAAAATATGTAACCTCAATAGATTGCTTCAATGAAGCTGTACCTTATAATTCTTTTGCATTATATACGAATTGTGATTGAATGTGACATCCAAAACACATATTTCTTCACACAAAGGGGTCGTCAACTAGGTGTAGGATCGTGTTTACTGAGCACACTGATGGTCGAATCGCTAAAAAATATCCTGAATGATTTGACGAATTCGAATTCTGCAACTATGTATGAGAATCTCTTGTATCATCTTTACTGACAATGATTTGTAATGAATAAAGAATTAAAGGAATGATATTTGTTGTTTAGTAATCAATGCTTCTGATTGAATTATTTAGAAGAACTCGGATGTCAACGATTTGAATAGTTGAACAACAATGAAACACAGTGAAACCACATTGGGATCACTGAGGTTGAGGTTAGTGAAAACCTCATGAAAACTACGGAAGAAAGATATAAACACTTGGTAAATATTTGATATTTAGTGACATCTGCTAATTCTTTGTTTTTCTTCAACAAATGACTACCGAAATAGTAATCAATGTGAATACCGATGAAATCAGTTTAAGTGAAGAAGCGTAAACAGTTAAAAGTTGTGTATCACATTAGAAGAATTAGTGAAACTATGTAGACTACCATTGTTGAATCCCGGAACAATGATTTATGATACTCTGTAGAAAAATATGTAACCTCAATAGATTGCTTCAATGAAGCTGTACCTTATAATTCTTTTGCATTATATACGAATTGTGATTGAATGTGACATCCAAAACACATATTTCTTCACACAAAGGGGTCGTCAACTAGGTGTAGGATCGTGTTTACTGAGCACACTGATGGTCGAATCGCTAAAAAATATCCTGAATGATTTGATGAATTCGAATTCTGCAACTATGTATGAGAATCTCTTGTATCATCTTTACTGACAATGATTTGTAATGAATAAAGAATTAAAGGAATGATATTTGTTGTTTAGTAATCAATGCTTCTGATTGAATTATTTAGAAGAACTCGGA
>NW_017386168.1:0-45705 GCF_000237925.1 Schistosoma mansoni
AGTAAAGTTGCACTTTCGTGATTGCTTTGTGATTTCTAACCTAGTTTGCTCAAAATAACATTTATGTGATATGCCTGCACAAAGTTCCATCGGTATAGTTTCATAGTTATGGATTTCTTGAAAATTAATTGATACCTAAAAAATTTGCTTTGAGGTGATTTCACTGTCTTTTATGCTGAACGTCAATTACTATCAACGTTTAAATCATATTCTTCATTCTGCAAATAATGTTTTGGCTTACTACGTTTTTTAACAGTACGCTGTGTAGTCAAGCACTGAAATTTGTAAACATCCATTCCCCAAAACATCATTCTTTTAAGAATAGAAATTAAAAATAGCTCATATGTAATTTCTATGTCTATTAAAATTCATTCAGTGAACTAATTACACTTTTGAAGTAATCTAATAAATAGGATTTATTGGGCAATCATAAACTTCAGTAATAAATGAAATCGATAATTTTAATAAAAAAACATTTGTGTTCAATAACTTTGTTTTCAACATTTATTTAAAGGAATACATCTTTATCAATAAAAATTGGAATAAGATGGATCGTAGCTGGCAGTGGAATCCAGGAAGCGCGTTTTGTCCTACTTGGGACTCATCAGCTGGATGTACCTACATCTCAAAGTTGATATTCACTCTGGGACTCGAACCCAGTACCTTTCGCTTCCAGTGCCATCGCGTTATCCACTGAGCTACTGAGTCCTGATAGCCACTTGCTTGTGCAATAGGATGAAGTTTAAATTCACTTAACATTGTTTGTTTGAATCTTCCCATAGATGTTCAGGACAGTAACTGGTCAGTCTCTAAGGCTATATCGAGGCAATACGCACATTATGCACATATGCCAATTAGAGACTGACCAGTTGCAGCCTTCAACATCCATGGAAAGATTCAAACAAACAATGCTAAGTGAATAATTAGAATAGTTCATTTACATCAGCGAAATGCTGCAGATACCATTTACTTTATAAGTGATACTGAATGATTGAATTAGTTGATTAGCTAATCATTACTGTAATATGAAATTAAACAATATGAAAAACAAACTGAAGATCAAACATACAGTGACATAATAATACACTATGGTATAGTTTTTCATGTAGTTAAGTGAAAATCATTATAATGATAACAATTAAATCAATAAACTTAATAAACTTTAATATAAATCGTTTGAATATTATAAAGTAAATGATAAATCGATTGCATATACTTAACGACGTGAAAATGTATATGCGAAAAACACTTTTGCCTTGAACATATTTATCTAATAATTCATAAGATGATCTTATTTCACTTTACTAAAACAACGTAATTATCCAAATCAATTGTAGTTAAAAAAAACTTATTCATCTAATATTATTTCTTGATATCAATGTGGTTGTACAATGCTCAAAATTCAAATATTTGACGAAATACTTGGTTTAACTTATTTGAATTCAAAAGTGAGAACGACTTAGCATCATTAATACATCAATGAAATTCTGCGACCATCTTTCATTGTCTAAGATAGATACCTGTCTCTTTCTTGGAAAGGATTGAGCCCCACTGGTCATGGCTTCTTACTAGAACTTCGAGTATTACCTCCCGAAGCTAGTTACTAATGAGTACATGGCAACTATCGGTATGGGGTTGTGGAGATTGTTAGCTTTTGGTTGAGATCATTAGGCTTTGTGAGGTAATTCTCGGGGTTCTAATGAGAAGCTATGATCAGTCGGGTTCAATCCATTTCAAGGAAGAGACAGGTCTCTACCTCAGACAATGGAAGATGGTCGCACAATTCGGTGGATTGGTTGAAGTTAGACGTTCACACCGTTGAATGTCAGCTCAATGGTCTAGAGGTTAAGCGTTCGCTTGCGCGAGTCCGGAAATCTCGGGTTTGAATCCCAAGCGCAGAATTGTAGATGTACACTGCTAAGGAGTCCAATACTAAGAAAAGATGGCCATACAGTGCTCCCAGGTTATCAATGGTGTTGTAACATCGATCGGTTTATTATCTAAATTTAAAAAAATATATTGGGTAAAACAGAAGAATAGTGACTACAGTATGTTCTATTGTGACTGTTGACTTGTAGAGGAGTATTTTTGAGTGTTATTCTTTATCCATTTTTTCACTGGTTAATAATGTGAAGACTGTATAATTATTATTATCAGTCTGTCAAACGACGGATTGAATTCCGATCAGGCTGAGTAATGTGATATCAGGGTTTTTGTTTGCTTTAGGTTAATATATTGCGATTGATTTAAGCTTTGTAGGAATTATCATTTCATCAGCAAAACAATTTTATATAATTAATTATCCTGAATTTTAATAATTTGGAATGTTACAGTTCAGCTGTTAGGATTACCAATATGGAGTATGAAGTAAGTGAGCATCAGTTGATATGTTCAGCTATTGTTAGAGAAAATTTTACAACTAGATTAATTATATTTCTATATCTTCATACATTTTGAAGACCACGTTTAGTATGAACGGGTTTTTTGAGATTCTTTACTTTAATGGCTTACACCATCGAATTATTTTAGTATAATAGCCACTGAAGACCAAGGAACCTTAAACAGGTGTTTCATCATAGCATATAAATCACTGGCGATACAAATCCACAATCCAGGGTCTTCAATATCGTATGCGTATGTTTAAAATTGAGACTAATGACCTGAAATCTAATGGTATACACGTCTAGTTTTAGTCAATTATTCATAGTGAGTGACCAACTTTCATTATCAGCGAAGAATAATTGTCTTAAACACGAAATGATTGAACTCCATCAGTCATGTTAACCAAAAGACTGTCAGTCCTAAGTTAAAATAATAAGGCAAGAATATATTTGTATAATCAAAAGAAATACAAATAACTTAAATTCTGTAAGTTTATATTAGAAAATAGGATTAGAAAAAAACCCGACATAGGACACATAAATGTAACATACAATGCATAGAAATGTTACATATTATATAAGAAATATTACTAATTCTACCTAAAAGATATACTATATAGTAATAAAGAGATAGTACCTAGAAAATTGTCAAAATCTGAAATGATTCTTTATTGTTCTATACATCAATATATTCCACAATTGAATCTATCTGTTGCAATCTTAAATAAGTAATTTGATTATTGAATTAGATTCTTGTTACAACTATGAATAATGTTGCTTTTATAATGATTGAAGAGTTTTACAAAAAGAAAACAGGATATACTTAAAGGCAACAGAATAGAAGACAGTTTAATAGATAGATAGATAGAAAGATTTGTGTTAACAATAAATTGTTTTATTATTATTATTATTTAATAACTGCATTCATTTTATACAATCTGAACCATTCTGAATCAACTAGAATAATGTTACAATGAATGAATAAAATGTTTAAAGAGTATTTGCATAGTTAAAAGCGTGAGTCCCACAATAGGACGAAACGGCCGTCCAGTGCTTCCAGGTTTTCCTTGGTGGTCTGGCTTCAATTGACTAATGCTCTCAACTATGTAAATACTAAATCTGCACAAAAATCCCTTCTGAGTATAAAGGGTAGTTATGAAATATCTTAAACTAATTTGTATTTTACTAGAATATACTAGAATAATTTGGTCTTCTGTTAATCTTTAGTTACTCATTAATAAAAAATTCACCCCCTGTTATAACGTGTGAGTGCGTGCATGCCCTGTTTATATATGAACGTTATAAGACCGCCAATCTGAGAGCCGCGAATTATCGATCGGGACACTGACACATACGAGCAGTCTAGAGTGCGTATCGGCCCTGCTTTGTGCCTAGCCCAGCCAGTTAAGTCCAGAACACCAATAACAACCTCGGCAATATGAATCATTATTCACAAACATACTGGATTTATATACCAACCAAACAGACCACATTGTACCATAAAATAGAAAATAACATTTATACAATATTTGGCCAAATGTTGCTGTGAATAGGGGGAAAGTAGTCCATAGACTGATGATAACTCAAGAATCGTATGATAATAGTCTACAGGTCCAAATAAAGCTAATGATAAGAGGAACACGAATACGATTAGGTTAGTTACTTGACAATTATACAATAGGAAATATACATATTACATCGGTCCATAAATAGTCCTCAAAAGTTATCATTCACAATTCTCTTCGGGATACAACACCCCCCCCCAAAAAAAAGGGGTTTAGGCGTTATTCTTTGTCCATATACTTTTATTAGTTTGTCAACTGAAATCACTATAACAAATATATAACATGCGTTTTCTCAAATATTATTGTCTGAATAAGTATGAAGTGTTTATAGCTAACCGAAACTGAAATAATGACTCAAAGCATTAAAAATATCAAACAATGAAATAGTTATAGAAGTAAACCTTTGTAATAATACAGATCAAACATAATCTAACAACTAAAAATCAGTCATTTAAAATATTCTCATTTATATAGTAGTGAGTGCTTAGTAATCTCTTTCTCAAATGGAATTATTTTTAGTGTAAATTATAAAGCTGATAGTTATAGTTTGCAAAAAGAAATCAAGAAATTCGATATATGATAATATGCAAATTAGTTTTTCAAGTTTTAGCCAGCTTTATTGATTTATCAAATAAATTAACAGCTTCACTCTGACTTAGGATCAAATAAGACGGTGATCCATTACCTTATCATGAGCAATATGCATATAAGTTTTCTTTAGAATTTGTTTATTTCAGAGAAACTCAAAACGGTTAGTTTTTATGAAAATATTAACCACTAGAAGATGATTGGTGTTTTGCTTTGATTTTCCTCAATTATCAAATGGTAATGTTGACAGGTATAGAAACCGTCATTTTTGACTAACAAAAAAATTATGACATGTTAATGAAAACCCCACAATCACTACTACTACTACTTATAAGTACCACTCGACAAATACCCCTTAAACATCATGAATAAGAGGTGAATAAAAATTACTACTTAAACGATCTTCATGAAGGAATGATATCAGTTTGAATGCCATTAAAAACAAAGAGTATTGTACAGCGATTTCATTCCAGTGCAAGAAACTTCAACAGTAAGCAAACATAGAAGCATTATTGACCAAACTTGAGACCTACAGATACCGTAACTAGTTTATCATATTTAGATGGCTAGGTTGTAATCCAATTGTTCATATCTTCAATTGCAAACAGCTTATAGTGATTGGAAAAGCTCATTTCTCACGTGCAAAAAATAGCTATCTAAGTTTAACATCTCACTGCAACTCATATCATATTGTCCTAGCTTTTGATCATACCCTTTAACCAGAAGTCTTTTCTGTTCACATTAATACTGGTAAACATTAAAATTTATTTCCCATATACCTTTTCTTTTAAATTCTTTTATGTGTGTACTCATTTTTAATCACAATCAAATATTTCTATCCGAAATGAATTTTACTATTTATCTTTCTTACTTTTACATCTTAATATTTCATTGAAGTCGTTTCAATTGGTAGTTTTCCGAACATTCTTTTACATTTTCCGCCTTCAGGGAATAAACTAACAAAAGAATACTGAAATGTCTTGTCATTATGATAATGGTACTGAATTTTTTACCATATTTTCAGAAGCACAGTATATTTTAATAAATTATTCTTAAACAAACAAAAAAATATTTTACATGTATTTTTATCGCGTAGTACAACTGTGGTGTGGGTTACTAAATATCTACATAAGTAGTACATGACGGTGGTAGGACCTTGAATATATTTCAGTAAAAGATCAATAACGAAAGAACGGAAACGAAACTCAATTGTTATGATAATGCACGAACAATAATAATCGGAGACGATGAATTGATATTTGCAGAAGGAACGTTTAAGATTGAGACAATTGATTGATGGTTTGCAAATTAATTGTTTACTGTATGGTTGTCAGATTCGATTGTCCCCACTCGTATTCTTGTTCACTACACAACTATTAACATGCATTTATGTGAAATGTTGTTGAAAATAAAACTCATTTTGTCAGTTCAATTATTACGAAAATCTACGTCAATTTATTGATAGAATGTTTTCAAGTGTCATGTAATGAATTCATAACAGTTATTTGGTTAACAATTAAATGGATATAATTTCTGATAATATGACTAATTGGTTATTCTGGTAAATTCATAAAATAAAGTATATAAGAAAACTAGAGCTTTATTTTCAATTAAATATCATTTTAACTTTTATGCTGGTCATTGTTTTCGCTAACTGGTACAAAATTTAGGTGATATTTAATTTCAGTAGTATATTGGAAACATTTCCAGTCGTCTTGGTATTCGAATGAGATGACATGAATTTTTAAAACGTTAAATTTAAAGCTGAATTCACCTCAAGAAAAGCAAGGATATTTACATAATTGATCTACTATTCCAGTTTGTTATCGCTGTACTTTTACTAAACATACAAAAGACCTGGATTCATCTATTGTTTAAGAAGAGCTATCAACTAACAAATGTATTTATCATGATAGTAAAGTTTATAACACAAAATTGTAATACCTAGTATACCAATAACCTACGATGTAAGTCATTATATCATCAGCTGTAAATCTGTTAGTTTGTAAATAACATATAGATACATAATAATACTGATTGTAGGCTGATAATTGACTATTCTATAATCAAATAAAATGGGACGGCTAGATAACTTTTTTTCTGTATATTTGTCCTGAAATCAGATAAAGAAAGAGGGACATCAAGGAAACCAATTTCCTGAAGTTTTATTGGAATGGTACTCTCTTTAAAAGTCGTTTTCTTTATTTTCATTGTTTACAGATTCGATCATATGTGATATCTAAACTGTTTAGTTTATTAAAGACACATGATCCTTCTAAAATGGATTTATATTTAAACGTTCGCAAATATGAAAATGAAATTACCCAATTAAATAAAGATAATGGATTTCTCTTTTCAATCAGAAATTCTGGATATCATGAATGGATTCAGAAAACAAAATATGTAGGTATTTTATATCATATTTTCTGAAATTTTATGTATCCATGCAGTAAACTAAATTCTTTGAAGTAATCATGTTCAAATATTTTGTTTTAATACATGTTATATGGAAACAGATAACATTCTATATCTAAACATTCATTAGGTACTTTAGTGTACTAAACGTGTGTAACCTATGTAGAAAGATGTCATCACAAACTCTGATAAGTGGTTAACTTAAAGTTAATTCATTACTGATTAAAATACTTATGGATCCATCAAGATGAGAGTATATTTAGGAAAGAGGTTAACTTTTCTTGAGCAGCTATGATATGATTTAATGTTATTTATTGATGTTGGTTGTACAAATTTTATCAAAGATCAAGTGTATTATATACAGTGAACTTCAACTTATATTAATCGATAAAGAACATTATTAACTAGCAAAGAATAATAACTTTCGGGTAGAGATAAAACTAGTTTATTTCACTAGCTGCTGTTTTCAATGTACATTGTATTGTTTTAAAATCAAATGCCAGACAACTCAATCGAAACGAAAGTTTCACGATGATCTCGAATAACGGCAGTGGCTTAGCTTCGTTAATCAATCATTTTGATAACCATTATTGTATAAATCTCAACGGTGTTTGAAATCAGAAGGCAATGAGAAGCAGCAAATATAGTTTATTAGCGGGTAGCACAGATCCCAAAGCTATAAGCACATTGAGCGAATTTTAAGCAGAGAGGCAAATGTGTGTATGAGAGCAAATACACAGGCAAATTTATAGTCAAATCCAATAAAGGCACAGCAAACCAAAGGCTATTAATAAGATTCGAGTACATATGTACATGGGGAAGAGAATGATATAACGAGTGATGTTCAAACTATCAACATTCAAGCTAGAGAGGGATATATGTGTGTAGGCTGTCACATGCGATCAAGCGTACACGTTTATACAAACAACATAGTGATCATAATAGTACAAAACAAAAGATAAGTTGTTACTACTTTAATAACATTGTCTGCTAAGTTAATAAAAGGGTTTAACAAAAATTAACCATAATCGAAATCGATTTCGGGAGAGTCGCTATAATACTGCAGTTATTTTATATATTTAGGCCAATCCAAATCTTTGTCTACTTTGAGGTTCTTGCCTGGAGGTATTAGTGATCCACTGCTACTAGACACGGAAGTCCGTTAAGCGAAAGCTTCTTCTATTCCGTTCTCAACCACTTGAACCATTTACTGAATTAGTTATTTAAAGATCAATCTATTAACTGTCGAAATATATTTTTAGATAATAGTTTCAGAGAAGATAATGACTACTAAATTGACCTAATAAATATTTTAATAGATGAATACACATATTTACTAGGGTTATGTTGACGGATTTATAATCAGAAAATGGTAACTTCTGGCATTTCGCTTCTCTAAATGTGCAATCAAATCCTAAATCCTGACTTTCATTTGATTCACAGCATAATCGTACTGAACGTTCTAAACTCATTACTAAATGTACTAAATATGCCTGTAAGATATTACAGTAGTTGCTTTTAATATTCATACGCTAGTATAGAACAGCTTATAAATGATTTCTATCACCAAAAAAACTTCTGTACGTGATTTATTTTTGTACTCTATGTTACTTTATAACAGAGCTCACTTACCACCATCACATCAGATCAAATTGTAGATATTTATGATTGATTACCTTCAAAGACAAAATATTGAGAATCCACTGATCACTAAATAATCTTTTTAAATTTATTATTAGTTATTGATGAGATAGGAGAAACAATAATATCTATTTCTGATCGTTCCGCTTAATCTTTATTCGATGTTTGATTGTCATACACTCTGAAGGATCGTATTATATCAAGTGTTTTCCTTACCAAGTAATAAATTTATGTACAGAGTTTTTTAGTGAATCATCTCTTAAGACTTTCTTGTAACTATAACCGTTTAAACTGGAGTATGCTTAATTAAATATTGAAACTGTGCAGTTTACTATAGCTTATGAGTGAAGGATTTTCTGGACTAAATAGTTTTTCTTATTATGTAGAAAAGTACATATTCTGAATTCATTTATCCTACAGTAATACAGTTCGAAACTTACAGTTTGGCTTGTTGCAATGACAATTATAAATAACCACACCCACCAAATGAGTTTTAATATTTATATAACCGACGTTTAAGGTATCCTAACCAATGTTTATACCAGATCGAGTACACAAAAATTCCTACTAAATTATGCTAGACAATCTCATGATCGTAATCAGCCTAACTATTATGCATTCTTCAGGGCAAACTATATTCCGTCAAATTACACTGCAGGATGAAAAATCAATATCGAGATGTTCATTATTTACTGTTTAGTAGTTGGATAAAATCTGCTAACCACTTTTAAAAAATCCACTTCTGAACTTTTAGTAAATATTGAGGACTACAGATAAAAAGCATGGAGGAGTAGATAATTTTGTTCATATATTTAGTTCAATCTGTCGTATTATACTATTCTAATTGAAATGCTTCTGTTTATTACTAAATCTTCTTAAGCTACTTATATCCATAAGAATTAAAATCATAATAACTAATATTAAATGAATTTTACTAAGTACTATAATAGCTTATAAATGGGATTGAATAAGTTATTAACCACAAAATAAAAGCTTCCATTACAGGCACTTCTTATCCCTCATTTCCACTAACCATTTATTAAAATGGTTGTTCACGATCGAAAAGATCTCCTTAGTTATTTACATTTAAAACCAATCGGAAAACATATAACATAATCTAATGTTGAGTTGATGAGTCAATAAAAACTAGACCACCATGGAAAATCTTGAAGCATTAGATGGCCGTTTCATTCTAGTATGGGATTCTATAGCGGTGCACATCCACGATTCCGCTCTCAGAATCCTGTTCGTGCAAAAGATCTAAAGTCCTGAGTTCGACTCTCGCGGGTTGGATCTAGGATGCGCACTGCTGAGGAGTCCCACAATAGGATGAAACAGGTGTCCAGTGTTTCCAAGTTTTCCATGGTGATCTGGCTTTAATTAACTCATGAACTCAACTATTAAAATTACTATTATATCCATAAAACCCTTTCTGATATATAATTATTTAACTTCATAATAAATGAAATATGTTAAAAGGTCAAATATATAATTAAATCTATCAGTCATTTTAGTTCATTGAATTATTTGACACATAAACTTTATTTATACTTCAGGTCATAAAAGTCTTTTAATTAGTTCGATTAGAATTCAAATAAATTATGTTACTTTATCCAACTTCCTTTTAATATGATAGTTAGATTCAAAACTAAATGATTAATATAACAATATTGAAAAATTGATTATGGTATACTAATTATGTATTATATAATCTATCAGAAGGGGTTTTTGTGGAGATTTAGTATTTGCATAGTTGAAAGCATGAGTCAATTGAAGCTAGACCACCGGGTTTTCCTTGGTGATCTAGCTTCAATTGACTAATGCTTTCAACTATATAATCTATCATTCTATTTATGATCAATTAACTGTATAACTAAGTTGGTGATGCAAAAACACTAGAGATGTTAAGAATGTTACGATGTATTTTATCGTAGCTCTTAGACAAACCAATCTGTTCATTCTGTTTATGCTATATTTTGACTTTGTCATTTACTCGCTTATCAACTTTGATTGTTTTCAAGTAAGCGCATTTGTAGTCATTTTTTTTATCTTACTTATCACATGTCTGTAACTTATTTTTATCTGGCTATAAACATCAATTCATGCTTCATTAGATTGAGTTGGCTTACATGCTTTCTCCACCTCATGTCATTTCGTTTCGCTTTCTCCTCTTTGTCTTTCTGATTGAATGTTCAGATAGATAATTGTACAAAATATACGTATTCAAAATCCATTTCTCGTATTCGATTTATTTAATTGTGTTATTACCTAGAGCGATTCAAGTCTATGATTATATACGAGTATTGACAACATGCACATGTAGACCGCATTCATTTCAATAACAATCCGAAATGGCTTGACTGGATTCAGATCTAGGGCAACTGAAACATAGTCGGAAAAGTAATGAAAATCGGAATAACGAATAATTTTTAGTTATATTCAGAAGTTCGTTTCTTATAGCAGTGAAACAAGTTGCCTAGATTTTTAGGCGAATTCCGATCTTTAAGTATATAGTCACTGATACATGTGTGTTCTAATAGGTAATGCAGGGTTTTAATGTCTGATTTCTCTGCAACTGAGTAAAATGTAGTCACTATTTCTGTTAACATGTGTATATATAATAGTGACTGGATAAAACTCTGATTTATTTATAGAGTAAATCCGTTAAACAGCGTTGTATTGAGTAGGAATTAGACAAAAATATGTACTTGGGACATATACTAATCAAGACCTTAAATCTTCATATTAAATAAGAATAAATTACAATCAAATAATCTGAGAATATTTTCTTTATTTAAGTGTATCAATTATAATAACGCATAGAAATAACATTGTTTTAAAATTTTCGGAATCGATTATCGTAATTCATCAGTGTAGTTATATAACTGAAGAAGTATATCCTAATCTAGTTATGAATACATGGCTCAAAGTTTTCTATGTTTCATTGTTGTTTATAAATTTTCATTGATACTCTAAGGATATTAAAGTAATTAATATTTTAGAGGGATAATGAAACCAGTAATCATATGTTGTTATTTTCAATCCCGTAAATTAAAATACAGTCTACTGAACATGAGACTTGGAGATTTCTTCATAGCAAACCATAAATCGGATTAATAATTTAGCGTCTGTTACTGTCAAACACCGTTTAGGTATAAAATTCGAATCTCATGATGTTACAGACAATAATTCCTTAAATTTTTGGAGGCTGCTATATGCTAAGATTGAGACAACATAGAGAAGAATAAGTATTGAAAAAAGGTCATGGAGAGCTGTTTTTCTTCAACTTCGTGACTTTTCCTCATCGATAAACCTATAAATGGCCGAAAATATTAGCAGCTTCCTCTTTATCCTTAAAACCATATGTTTCTAGATGTCTGTATTTAAAATTCATACGATATCACAAAACAGAAGGATGTTGATTCTATTCTACAACTCTATACATAGTCTGTAATGAGCATTGAGGTGGAATCTAAAGTCATGATAAATGAGATGTTCATTCCACTCAGCTTGGTGGGCTTTTTAATTGATGTCACTCAATAAACAAAACTAACTTTGAAGACAATGAATTTAGCTCACTATTTGCATCAGAATGCTATATATATATATATATAATTTCCCGAAGAGAATTGGGAATGATAACTTTTGCGGACTATTTTTGGACCTATGTGATATGTATATTTCCTATTGTATAAATGAGGAACTATTTGTTTCTGTAAGGATAAAAGTTTTTTTATCCTTTCAAGTAAAGAATAACTTGATTGAATTTCGATTGTTTATGTTATATTTCGAAGAGATTTATGAATGGTAACTTTAAAAACTATTTATAGACCAATATGATATGTATATTTCCTATGGTATGATTGTTAAGTAACTAAGCTATTCGTATTCGTGTTCCTCTTATTATAAGCTTTATTTTGACCTGTAGACTATTATTATACGATTTACCATTCTTGAGTTATCATCAGTCTATTAATTACCGTTCCCCCTATTCACAGTCATATTTGGCTAAATCTTGCACAAATTTTATTTCCTATTTTATGGTACAACGTGGTCAATTTGGTTGGTATATAAACCCATTATGTCTGAGAATAATGATTCATATTGAAGAGGCTGTTATTGATGTTCTGGACTCAACTGGCTGGGCTAGTCATAAAGCAGGACTGATAAGTACTCAAGACTGCTCATACAGCTTTTGTGTATCATTACTCTGATTAACAAATTCACAACTCTCTAATTGGCGGTCTCATAAAGTCATACATTAACTGGGCACTCAAGCAGTCGATACAACAATATATATATATATATATATATGACTTAATTAGTCCTATCAAAGCTACAAATACCGCTCTTTTTACACCAATTAGGCTTTTTTTCATAACACAGTTACTTAAATAAAAAGGAAATGTACTTACTTGTATAAACTACTAATTATTTATAATATAAATAGTATATAAAAAGGTAACAAAATAATAATGAATAACATAATGTTTTTAAATAATTTCTATAAATAAACATTCTGTTTATTAATTTTATTAATGTTTTCATTTTGTTTGTTTGTTTGTTGGTTATTTCAAATGTCTTTCATTAAAAATTAATCAGTTTTAATCGAAACATGAATACTGTCTTTACTAAAACTACTGAAATAAAACTTATTATTAGTATATCAAAATAACAGAGAAATTTTTTTTAATTTCTAAATTTAGTGTAATGCGTCTCCTTTTATGTGAATACATAGTATATATATATATATATATATTTCTAAAATGGACAAGACAAAAGATAGCGGTATTTGAAGTAGTCTATCTTTTTCTATGTGACATTCTTTTATGAGGAACAGACTACTATCATTAAACACATAAAACATTCCATGCGGTACTTAACATGTTTTATAGCATAGATTATATTGCTGTATTTGTATAAATGTAAGTTGATCAAATGACTAAAAGGATATATTTTGTTTTATGAGTAAAAAAAATTAGTTTAACTTGCACATGAATGTTAACATAGGTCAAAATATGTTTACATCAAGGATTAAGGTCATATAAAAATCAACATCAGAATGTTTTTATATACTCTCTCATAAGCAGTTTGAACATATAGGTCACACAAAGTGTTCGACATTCTAGACAGAATACAGTTGGACAGATTTTCAACTTGAGTGAGTTTGACATTTAACATGAAAAATATTAGTAAACATCTTTATTACACACTACTAATTATAATAAACCTAAAGCATATTTTAAGATTATAAGATAGTTGGATAACTAGCCAATCTGAGAGAGAAGATTTGAATTTACATTGTCAACTGATAATTCTTGAAGATAAATACTTTAATACAAATTTAATTTTAAGTTCAAAATGAACCAATACTTAGACAACAACATAATACGACTGAATAAATAATTATTTCTTTAAAACTTCAATGCTCTGAAGACAATGTGAATGTACTAAGATAATTCAGTTATATGCTTCAATTAAAACATTTCTATCAAACATCAAAAATCAATACTATTTCTTCAAAAATTAGTCTAACTGTTGACTGAACGAACGTTGCAGAATATTCATTTCATTCAAAGATTAAATACACGTATCACATGACCTAACCATCTCAGTCGATGTAGATTCACTACCTCATCAAGTGATTTATCATCATTCCTTTATATCCTGCGTCTAAACTCACTATTACTTACCTGGTGATCCCAGCAGATTCTCCATTGTCCCCACGTGTGTTCTCGTTCACTACAATATGGCCTATTTCATTGTTTTCTGTAACGTATATCGTGCATTAATTGACTTATTACTTCTCATTCATTTTTTGAAGTACAACATATATTAAGACTGATTAAACTCTATCTTGGAAATATATTCTTTGCTCATGTGTTTTATCAAATCCATAATGATATGAGAAGAACTTATAACGATTCCTATTACATATTGTAACAAATTGTATCTGGATTTGTTAAATCCCAATAGTAATGTATACACTGTATACACTTCGTTTTTAGAAATCTTTGTTGAAAATCTTTAATGAATATAAAAAATACTTGAGTTAAATGTTTACCTATTTGTATATTTAAGACTCATTAATGACTAACAATACAGATAATCTTATTCTTTTGTTATTGAAGATTCTGTTTACCTTTTTCTATAATAAAGTTATTATAAATTAAGAATGTAGAAAATCTAGGTCATTTATGTTGATCATTATATTTATTCTATTATAAACTCTTGTTTAATAAAATCTATTGAATCTCATTATACTTAGATGAAATACTTCTTTGTATCCTTTATTCTATGAACATAATCGAAGTAAATCGTATTCTATATTAGTAGCAGTATTTGTGAAGAATAGTCTATAATGATTAATAGCTTTATTCTATATTATATTCTTAATACAATATAGAATTCTTAGTACGAAGTATTTCGACAAGTTCCTTTTCCTTATTTCTTGATTGATCCTTGTAATAAACATTGGGTCATTGCCAGTTAGATATTAGCAATCCAATCAATCGACATTTGAATAATATATATTTCTTTCGATGAATAATCTCGGCAACTACGATATCTCTGACTGGGCTGTTTTGTAACTTGTAAAACACAATGTCATAAACGTTTCACAAACACACCTGAATCGATTATGAGACTAATAGTCATAATGATGATAACTTGTTGAAATATTCAGATGGCAGGAACAGGTAGCCCAGATATTCAAACATTTTAAAGTTAACATATATCAACCAAATCAATTAATCAATAAAGAAAAATGAAGTAACTGATTGATGGAAATGGTAAAAATCAATATCATGTAATTATATTTTTGTTCATAAAAACTGTTTATCGTTAATTATCTCTAATCAAACTGTTATTATAGCTTAGCTATTGTTAAACTGTTTATAATTCAATCAAATGATCTTTATCTAATTTCAATATTATTTGTTTGAATTGAAATTGTATCGCCCTTTTTTTTCGAACTCACAATTAATGATGATAATGATAAGCCAAAAATAAGAAGAAACAACATTTTCCTATAATTGTTTTTTTCTTATAATGAAATTTATCCCTAAAGTATTTTAATCATTGATAATAAAATATATCTTTTATAAAATGATAAGATGAAAATTAATCAACCTCTATATGTATAAAGTGTGTGTTGAACAACTTGTTTGTCATAAAATAGAAGGTTTGAAAGGAATTGATTATCTATTAGACAATCAGAGTTAGAGAATAGAAACAATTAATTTATATTGGGCAACATGAAAATTTTATAGTTGAATTGATGAGTCAATTGAAGCTAGGCCACCATGGAAAACCTGAGAGCAGTGGATGGCCGTTTCGTTCAATTGTCGGACTCCTCAGCAATGGGCATCTACGATCCCATCTCGCGAGATTCAAATCCAGAACCTATTAATCTCGTTCGCGAGCGCTTAACCTCAAGACAACTGAGCGGTTCAGTGCTTCCAGATTTTCTATGGTGGTCTAGCTTCAATGGACTCATGAATTTGGCTATAAAGTTGCTAACATCTCTACAAAAGCGCCTTCTGATAACATGAAATCTTATTTCACATCAAAAATAAATGAATCATACAATTTATTTAAAACAAAATTTTGTATCAATAAATTGACAAAACACTTATTATCAGAAGGAGTTTTGTATAGATGTGAGTGCTCACTGCTGAGGAGTCCCACAACAGGACGAAACGGACGTCCAGTGCTTCCAGCTTTTTCACGGTGGTCTAGCTTCAATCGACTCATGATTTCAACCATGCAAAACACTTATTATCACAATTTTAATCAAACGATTCATTGCCTTCAATGTTAAGTAATATATTATGAAAATAATCTGAAAAAGCTTATAACTTATATTGATGTTAATTATTGAAAATCTTTCATTGAAACATTTCATTTATTGACATATTCTCTTTGTCTTTACTTTGAACGAAAAGAAAAGACAGGAGAAGACTATATTGGAACTAATGAACTTTGAATAGGAATAACATATTTGTAAAATCTCAGCGAATAAATTTGAAGTCAATCCAACGTTTCACCTGGCAATCTGGTCCAAGCTTTTTCAAGGATATATATATATATATAGAGAGAGAGAGGGAGATTCGCTGAGATTTTCCAAATACATTATTCCTATTTAATGTCTTACATCAAATCGGTGCCCAAATACTGTGAAACTATTCGCTCTAATTTAGACGAAAATTCATATATAATGAGCAATAAATCTAAGGAATGATCAAACTTAGTAATTTGAGCTTATAAACTAATAACAAAACTTTCAGTATTGAAGATATTGACTAACAACTTCAAGAAAAAGAAATTAGTTTCTGAGTCTTGAGAATCTATATGTATGTTGAAATGAGAGTTTTTTTTGAGTTTGTAATGAGTGATAATGAAAACTCCTTACTATAATCAATTTGATAATAATCAATAAAAGTAGTTGGGAAAAATAATAAACTATTCAGTGAAGTGAATTTACTTGATGTTGAATAATTCAAAGAGTTATAATGTCATCATATCATGAATTGGTTACAATAATCAGATATTAAAAAAGACGTTATGTAATAATTTAACTGCTGATGCGATATCTTAAAGTGACAATAAATATTTACTAGATTAATATTAACAGAAGAATAACTAGAAGTTATAGTAATGTCTAATTATTAGTTGTGAAAAATAATTGTATACAAGTCCAAAATACTATAGACTATGGTAGATGAAAAGGAAGATTAAGATTATGGAAGAATGAGGAATTGAACAGAATTCATATATATGTATATATACAGGGTTTACAGTCGAATCGATGGATATAACCTTCACTGTATACAAATGTTTCAAAATTCATTCCTCTAGAACTATATGAATGATTTTGAACTCTGGTTCTGGTATTGTTATTGTTATTAATATTATCACTTACCAACTGTAAGCGTGGTGTATGCTACGTACTTCGAAAAATATTAGTAGCATGTAACACTAGTCAGAAGTGGAAACCCTAAAAGCAAAAGGTTAAGAAGATCAAGATGAAGAAAAAAACAGAAACGGAAATAGAAAGTAATTGTGACTTGAGAAAATTATATAGAATGTGAAGGACAAATAATGGAAATTTGCAAATGAAGTATTCAATATGTAATTGTCATATTTTACCAAGAGATTCTGTAATTTTGTACTAAAGAACATTTGATTGTTCGTTCATTACATAAGTAATTTTACCACCTTTATCATGTCATTAAACGTCAATATCAAATTAAATCTCTTGATCATTTTTTTAAAACAAGTATATGTAGTTCAACTCATTTGAATACTGAATTGTGAAGAATTCACTATTCATTGACCGAATTCTTCTTCTTTTTTTTTATCAAAAAGGGTATCTTTTTCATAGAATTAACAACGATATACGAATCGTACAGTATACTACCCAACACTCTAAAGATGAGATTAAAATATCAAAATAAAGAAAAATTATCTAATGTTTTCAATGTTGTCTATCAGTATGGAAGTGAAACATTCTTTTACAAATTTCTAATCAATCTAATCAAAACAATTACATCAACTTATGTTCCATGGATGAAGGACTACACAGTAAATGTTGATAATCAGGTAAATTGTATTTATTGGATGTATATGAATTTTATTAATGCAACTGTAATTATTTTCTGATGACAAGATAAACACTTCTATCATTAATAGTTCAATTCATGAGTTGAATAAAGCTAGATCAACATGTAAAACCTGGAAGCACTGGAAGGCCGTTTTGTCCTATAGTATGCGATCCCTCCGCAGTGCTCATCCACGATCCCGCTCTCAGTATTCGGATACAGGGCCTTCGGTCTCATGCACAAACATTTATTGTCTAGAACACTAACCCGGCATCCAATGCTATTAATGTCTAACTTCAACCAATACACTTCTATTTTTCTTTGTTAACTCATTTTGCACAAACCGTGTCTTATATAGAGTATAAAGAATGGGTACTTATAGTTTTCAATTGTAAGCAGCTGAGAAAAATCCAGAAAATTAGTTGTATTTGTCATTGGGAAAATTGTCTAAAATTTTTAAAGAGGTTGTATAAGACAGTTTATTTGTAAAGTTAACATTGTCATTTCGCATTATATAACATGTTTTAATGTCAGTTATTTCAAAACTAACTCACTTCCTGAGAATTCAGTTCAAGTAACATGACAATGTATATATGAAGACTAGTTTCTTCAATGACTTATACAACTTAAATTACACTTCAAAAAATAAAACGACTTTAACAACTACGTCACACTTATTGTAAAAGTAGTTACAGAACTAATCTACCTTAACCACAGTTTACATGAAGGCTCTAAGTCTCATTTCATATACACTTAAATATTTCACATTTAAATAGATTGAAAATAAGAAGAAAAAAAGTAATACTAAGCTAGTACTTTTCAAGATTTCTTAGTTTCACAGTTGATTTAACTAAACGATCAATAATTCAAAAGCAAAAAAAAGAGAACGTATTTTGACAGTTCATTTAACATAAATTGAATATCAAAATAAAAACAATAATAATTTTACACTTGGATACATACCTATTCTCTCTAAGTAGAAAACATGTCCTAATAACTATTGACTAGTTGTTAAAGATTCATTATTATGATTTTTTTTATGAATTTATATCTAAAGAGACTATTATTTTTATAAAAGATCAAGAAAGAAAGAAAATACGTGAAAAAAGAAGCTTTAATAACTGTACTGATATCTTATTCATGAAGTCATTCATTGAATATCTATCAGCCAAACAGATTTTAGATCAAGTAACTGTAGTGAACGAGAACACGGGTGGGAACAATAGAATATATTTAAGCACAAATTACAAACTTTTTTATTAAATTCTGATAACCATACAGTAGACAGTTAATTTGCAAAATAACAATCAATTGTCTCCATCTTAACTGTTCTTTCTGCAAATATCAGTCCGTCTTCTCTGATTTCATTAATCATGCATTTTCGTCCCGATTGCGCTCCATTCCTGTTCGTTCCTTATCAATCTTCTGCCAAAATACATTCTATGTCTGAACATCACCATATACTACTTATGTGGGTATAAGTAGACCACAACACAAAACTATTTATCAGTTTATTTTAACCTAATGGAAGATTGAAATTTTCAAATATCTACAAAGAAAATAATTTCAATAGTATGGTTGATCAAGTTTAAACTGATCATTTTACCATAGATATTCACTTTACAAAAGACTAAATGCTACTTAACCATTAAATAATAATTATGAATATTATTACCGAAATCAGTACACCTAATATCGATCAAAATAATTTTGATAGGTTAAACCTAAAAAATCACGTATTTGCAGTGTAAATCTTGCATTACATTATTTCATGAATACTCAGTTTTATTAAGTTTTGATTCACTATGACTTAAACTGTATATAGTTGTAGTGTGGTGTGTGCTTCTGTTGACGACAAATATAATTAGTATGTATCATCAATCGTAAGTGAAATGTCTGGAAGTGGAAGGTTAAGAAAATCAAAGAAAAGAGAACGAGAACAAAGAATGATTGGTGTGGACACCAATGAACAATTTAGTTTGAGACGATTGACTGATATTTGCAAAAGAAACAGTGAAGTTTGAGGCAATTGACATTTTGCTAATGAAGTATTTACTGTATGGTACTTAGAGTTTACTAAGACGTTCCGTAATTTAGTGTTCACATACATTTGATTGTCCTCACTAGTGTTCTCGTTCACTACAGTAGTAATATCAACTTGAAATAACCCAGTTCTCTTTCACTTAATTAGTTTAATCTCAATAAAACGTGATATTTACACAAATTAGAAAGCACATAATTATTCACCTCGTAATTTATTATAGTTTGAGTCTTTTGTGTAATCAGTTTGGTAATAATTTAGAAGTCAGGAGTTCGATATTAGGTCGTATTCACATTTTTACTTATTGTTTTAAATACAAGTAAAATTTTAAAGAAATTACAGTCTGAGCTTTTGGAGGTTGTTGAATTTCTTTAAAATCACGAACCAATCAAAGTTAAACTACTATTGACAACCTCGGAGCACTGGACAGACTTTTTCGTCCAAGTGTGGGACTACAAAGAAGTGCGTATCCATGATCCCGACAAAGTAAATTTTCATAGCTTACTGATTCTGTTTCGTCCAATAGTTATTCATGTCAATTCATTTCTAAACAATCTTATTCCATAATATACATATTAGCAGAGCAGTATGAGCATAGAACACTTTAGTCGTCAATCTGTTTGTTGAGATTTTTATCTAGGATTCTGTTAAAATATTAAGTACACTTGTATGGATAGTAATTGAGACTCATCAATAGTAGTGGTCAAGTATCTCTATCTTACTATTTAAATATTTATATTGGGAATTCTCATCATTTATAAATATGTGAATTGTAAGTAAACTGTACAATCAGTTAGATTATACATTTATCATGTCCAACAAATTAGACTAAAAAACCTTAGTTACACGGTAACAAATCTCATGTACTTCAAGTTTGAAAGCTTCATTTCACACTCAAAATGTTTACTTTTATTTTAAACGAAAAAAAAGAATTGTTTATTCATTCAATTGTTTATTCGTTGCTATAGAAACGATTATATAAGTTGTTTGCTTTTCGAAATTTTGAATAAAACTATAAAAACGTTATTCCTGTAAAAAAATAAAACCATAATTACCGAACTTTCTATTAGATTACGTATATGTGTTGTATAAAGTTGGCGCCCTAAAAAAATAACACTTTAAAACTATTGAGTTGGATGGCAACAGGTTATATCATAACGAACGTTCAATACCAAATTTAGTGTCAACACTTATAGGGTACATTTATATCCTTAAGAACTTTAAAGTAATCGCCAAAACTATTAGGGAAACGTTATCTAAGAAGTGAATGATAACAAGAATTAGTTTGATTTGATTCTGTAAATTATTGAAGATCTTCAATATCGATGAATATCTTGGGATCATTTAATCAATATTAATACTTTATGAATCGTCAAATCCTCAAATTGAAACAGATAAGCAAATAAATCAGGTGAGAGTAATCATTAAAGTAACACTTTGCTTTATAATCAGTGAATGTCTTTTCTTTCTTCTTATAAATAAATCACTTAACGTAATGCTTGAAGACAGTGATGAAATTTATTTTGATGCTCAGTTCCATCATTATAAACATTAAAACAAAGCAGAGGGAATTTCTAGTTGAAGCGAAGATTAATAAAAACTTTAGAAAAGGTATTGTTAGTAAAAAGGTAGTTTTATGAATAATAAAGTGTGTAATGCCATATGAAGAATGTTCTAGTGTCTACATTTATTTATAAACTTGATTTAGATTTGACCAGTGAAACTAAACCATGGATGGAAGATGATTGCACAATGTTGAGGATTGGTTAAAGTTAGACAATAACACAGTTGGATTCCGACTTGGTAGCCTATAGGTTGAGAGTTCACGTACGAAACAGAAGGTTTTGAATTCGATTCCCTCGTGTAAAGACATGGATGTGTATTTTCGAGGAGTTCTAAGCTAGGACAATTACGGTCTAAATTAGATCGGTCCATGATTTCAATGAAAATACGCCTTGAATTTTTTTGTGCAATAATGGCTTTGAGCTTACCTGTTTTGACCAATATGTTACGTTGTTTAAGTATTTATCAAACTCATTTCCGCAAGTTATTATAGGCGATTGAATTATGTAGATGGAATTACAATGCAAAAACGTGTTGTTCTAGTGAACTGAATCAAATGCTGCTTGAAATTAATCCCACATATTTTGTCTGCACTCAATGTATTTGTGACTGATTGATGTCCCCCTACCATTCAAGCAAGTGTTTTTATGAAATTCGATATAATGAAGCTACATAACTTGATCCACATTATAATCCACTCAATAATTTGTCGAATGAAGTTGACTGGAATTAAGTGAAAAATGTTTAATCAACAGAAACAGGATTTATTCACATAATAATAAACAAAGCAAATGACTGGTTTGTGTTTAAACTTGTTCAATTTCTTTGATAGAAGGCATATTTAACATGGTTTTTAAGGCTAAATAAATTCATTTAGTTAGACTAAAAATTAGTCATTAAACTCAAATATTTAGCACTAAAATACAATATATAATTTTCTGATCTCTAAAGCTTATTAACATTACGTCTTTATTTATCGGTTACTAAATTCAAACAATAAATATTATCAAGTTAGTTAGCAAAGATGAATACCGACTAGAGTGTAAAGCGGAAAATACTGGGTTCGAGTCCCGGAGTAAACATCAAATCTGATATGCAGATACATCCAGCTGACAAGTCCCAAACAGGATGAAAAGCGCGTCCTGTATTCTACCCCTATCTTCTATCCATCTTTGCCTAAAATGCTTGTGACTTAAGGCAATATCGAGACAATCCATACAAGATGAACAGATGCCAACAAGAGATTGATCGATTGCAGTCCTAAACAATAATTGGGAAGATATAAGCAAACAGCACAATGTGAATTATCAAGTTAGAAGACATAAACGTTTCGATAAATTATTAACTAAATGTCATATTAAGGTGATGCTAGTAACAAATTACATTCTGAACTAAATAATAATAAAGTATAGTGGTTATCAAAATATATTTGAAATTTTTTTAAAAAAAATGTAAACATAACATTTATTATTATAGTTATGGAATGGAACTGCAAGTTGTATCATATATATAGTATAAACTATCCGAAGGATAAAAGAGATACACATGTTAAATGTTGGTCCCAACATTGGTTCTCGTATTTCATTCGACATAATGGTACTTTGTAACTTGTTTAACATTTCTAATAAGAAAAAAATCTATGTCCTTTGTTTTATATAATAACATAGTAATAATGTCCTGTAAATGTTTCTATTCCTTCATGTATAACTCCTTAAAGGTTATCCATTCTGTTCGTTATATTTTTTTATCAGTTATTATCTTTTTAGATCATTTATTAGAATATAAGCTTAAAATATCACTTTATAACTGCTGTATATAAATTTATCAAGACAACTATATGGTAAATGTTTATCATTGTTTAGAGATGATCGGTATTTTGTTTATCATGATAACTGATACTATACATATACAAATTGCGAGTCAAGAAACATAAAGCGGACTGCAATTTGCTAACAAATTTCAAAATCTATCATGAAGGAACAAGGATTTGTGCTTTTCATAACAATATTGATTTATCATATCTTCATTCTCTTCACATACATGAAAACTGTCACATGTAATAACTTCCACATATCTTTGTACCTTTTTACGTGAAGTTCATTGTACAGAATTTCACTACACAGTCGTCTTTGAAGATAAACTACCTGTAAAGTTAAAATAATATGCGTCGAATGTGAACTACTAGGAGGTATCTTAATAAGATATATTCATGTCTTTAATGAAAGTGATACTTCCTACTATTAGAAGAAGCAGATACTGCACAGTTAATAATAGGGTACAATGAAATATTTCATGGGAATAATATGAACGTTGCAGAAGCTAGTGGTCGTCTAGACTTAGTAGCTAAGTGGATAGCACGATGTCATTTAAAGTAAACGGTACTAAGTTCAAGTTCCAGAGTGAACTTCAACTCTGGGATGAAGATGCATCCAGCTGAAAACTTTTAAATAGGAGTACACGCACGTCCTAGATTCCACGGCTAGCCAAATTCATCTCTGTTTATAATGTGAACAGTTGTTATGAATTCACAAATCCTTATTCTATTGATCTTGAAAAATATTGATACATTTATAAATATATTTTTATTTTCATTCAAACTAATGTTTACACTAAAGAAACAACATAGAAAGTTAGACTAACATAATCCATTATGTTTTCGACTACAGTTATCCCCAGTTTTTTTTATTGTTTATATTAAACATGTTATTTAATTTTGTTTATTCTCATAATGAAAGTCATTTTCTTGTTCGATAACTCTGTTGATGTCAACATTATGCCAACATTTTGTTTTTCTATAATCTATCAATCAAATTTTTTTCTTGATTTCGATGTTGACAGAAGACTAGAGTAATAGCTAACAATCTAACAATTTAAAAATAACCATGAAATAGTTGATTTCATCATATGTAACTTTCAAGCTTTGTTATTATTTCACATAAAATATCGTTTTCTATGGAGAAAATGATGTTACATGACATTATATCCTAGACTATAGAATTGAATTTATATTATGAAAACTAAAACTAGCCAGTCATGTCAGGTAATTTAATTTTGAAGTAATTTAAATCGCATGCTTTTTTCACTATAATATATATCATACCAAATAACTGGCATTAGGAGTGTAAAACGTAGAAATAGAATTATCTAATAAATGTCATTACCATAAATTTCATATTACACTGTAGTATACGCTACTGATATCGACAGATATAAGTATGTAGTATGTATTATCAATCGAAAGTGAAATTTCTGGCGTCAAAAAGTTAAAAAGATCAAAGAAAAAAGAACAAGAACAGAGAATGATTGGTGTGAAAACGAACGGACAATGAAGTCTGAGACAATTGATTGACATTTTGCAAATGAATTATTTACTATTTGATTCTCAGATTTTACTAAGACATCCTGGTAATTATCTATTCAAATACATTCGATTTTCCTTTCCTATTTTCTCGTTCACTATAACACTATTTTAAAACTATATAATGCATCACAATAAATAAATATATGACCAAAATTTTAGTAATCAAACAGTTCTCAAACTCATCATCATTAATATATTTTACTTCAGAGATTTATTCTAATTATATTTTATTAAAGTTTTATAAGAGTAACATGTAATTTTAAAATTTTCAGTTCGAATCTCGCAATGCGGGATCGTGGATTCGCACTGGTTAGGAGTCCCACTTTAGGAAGAAACGGCCGTCCAGTGCTCCTAGGTGTTCCATGGTGGTCAAGCTTCAATTGACCCATTAACATTTTTGGTTTAAAATATTAAAAATAGCCCTTAATTTAAATAAACTAAATTAATTCACTGAATAGAGGCAACAGTTACTAGTACAATTGTAAACAGATTATTACTGTATGTTTACAGTGATAATCTATCATTATGAGAACAAGTATTAAAATAAGATATAGAATAAACAGAATTGTAAAATAAATATATTATTCTTAATGCAGAATTAAAAAGATGGTTATTATGAGCTTCAACAGTAGTAAGAAACGTCAGTGAAACCAATCAAACATTAATAATAATTTAGGACATCGGTTATGTAACAATTAAAATTTTAAAGTTGAAGTGCAATGTAGTCGGTAAAGAATTACGGGCTAAAGAAATATTGGATCTTAATCTGTTCAAATTATAATAGAGGAAGTGATATAGTGAAAATTAATCTTTTCTCTGGGTCAATTTCTTTTTTCTTTTAAACTATCAACATATGTTTACTGTTAATGTGAAAGTTTCTGATTTGTAATAAATTTTTATTTTGTTCTATGCAATTACAAGTTCAATTGACTTAAATTCAAAGCAATTAGTCTCTTTTATAAATTTTGACAGAGCAATGAGAAAAGGTAGGTGGTCTGGAGAATGTGATTCATTTGAGCTATATATTTCGAACAATCTTGTCACATATATACTAGTCAAAGTATTTTATATGAACTTACTTACTTACTTACGCCTGTTACCCCTCGTGGAGGAGCATTGGCCACTCACCAGCATTCTCCGTCCAGCTCTGTCCTAGGTAATCCTTTCCTGTTCTTTACAGTTGTTATTCATCCTTTTCATATCTGCTTCTATTTCCCGCGTAATGTGTTCTTTGGCCTTCCTCTTTTCGGCTTCTTTTCCGGATTCCAAGTCAGGGCTTGCCTTGTAATGCACATTGATGGTTTTCTTAATGTATACCCTATTCACTTCCAACTTCTTTTCCTAATTTCCTCTTCAGCTAGAAGCTGGTTTGTTCTCTCCCATAAAACGCTGTTGCTGATAGTATCTGGCCGGTGAATGTTGAGTATTTTGCGTAAACAACGGTTTATAAATACTTGTACGTATATGAAAGTCAACTTTTATTTAACTAACTTTTATTGACTTAAATTCAACGCAATGTCGACAAATACTCTAGTGTTCAGGTCACAGATTATTATTTTAAACTTATTATGATGACAAACAGATCTAAGTTTAAGTACCTTTTTGATACCTGGAAATATTGAATACCTGATTCGTTCTATTATGAAACTAACCAGTAGAGGGCAATTACAACCCTGTTACTGAAGATCTAATCTAGAGACTTCTGTCATCCGAATGAATGCTTAATATTAAGATCACTGACCCTGTATCTCATTGCATCTAACTTCAGCCAACCTCAAATGTTACGCGAACATTTTCAATTGTCTTAGATAGATACCTTCGTTACACTTGACATGGCTTTTCTGTAGAACTCTGAAAATTTTCTCTTCAAGCTGATCACTAGTAAGCACATGATAAATATTGTTGTGGAGGTAGTTGTGAAGATTGCTTTTAGACTTTATTTTATCCATCTGCTAGGAATTATATTTATCTTGTTTTCCATATGTATACTTCTAGACTAATTAAATTACAAACTTGAGTGATATTAAAAATAAATTGAACTTGTAGCTGAAAGGGAAAGTCACTCATGCTAATCATAAATCAGTTACTTTGATCAGCAAATATGGAACGTATTTATCAAATTGCTTATAGTGGATTTCCCTTTTTCCTAATTCATATTTCATAATTAAATGCTCAAGATTTGTCTACAAACTTACACATTTTACTTAAAGTTATGGTCTTAGTTATCATGATCAAGGTTCAAATAAGTTAAGCATAGAAGGATTGGTTATAAAAAAGGTATTCTAATGAGTAGGAAATGGAGTTTCCTATGTTCCACAACTTCATGTAACTCGTCTATTCAGAAAATACATAAAAAACAGGATTAAATTGTTATGATTCTAAATGACACAATGGAACAAAACAAAATGTTAATAATAATCAAGATGAATTTCTTCAAGTCAATATATGTGATAATGATCAGGATGATACTATTTGAAACATGTTTACCAATTTATGTTTATGTTAGTTAGTGTAAAAAAACATGTTATTCATTTAATGTAAGCGTGTAGACTTCAATTCATGGGTAAATTATATGTGAACTTGTCACTTTATCCAAAGATGTTATATGAAAGTTTTGGTAGACGTACAGATATACTTATCCAAACCAGAACCCTTTGTAAAGTCACATTTGATGACTTATATTTAATGACTTTAAGCGGTAAAATAATTTAACATTAAATCTGTAGATAATTGAATGCCATGCAAGTAGTTTGGTGATTGTTCATTGCATATCTTTATACCATCAAAGTAAACTGTTTAAATTAAAATAAGTAACTTGTATAACTAAAAGGTTTTGTTGTTGATATACAATAGTTAGTTCTAATTCACTCAAACCATTTTAACTGATGTAAATGACAGAGTATATTTATAAGTACTGATCAACCATCAAAACTGTTTTTATCCAAGACTATCATCTATATAAATAATGTATTCAATTTTCTGTTTTTACGTAATATCGATAAAGACTTTAAATTTTCTGAGGCCAGTATTCAACGAAGATAATTAAGTTAATAAGTTGGTTATAAGTTCTCGAAGTCTTTATGGATTTTAACTTAAGCATTAGCATAAAATTATTTCTATTCGACTGATGGAATTCCGGCTGATGATAAATATGAAGAGATTATTTTTAGGGAATGAAAAAGCCCACAACATATTTTAACAAATAACTTATCTGAAGCACTATGTTTTAAAAACTGCACAAAAATTGAGCTGCCAGACTGACTTTATATTCATGAACACCATATGATCCAATTGTTATCAATATTTCTGTTTAAAAAGTACTAACGATATATTCTTCACTTCTTAAAACTACTTATAAACTAAGATCTAAACTCACAATATGTTAAACACAATTGATTAATTACATAATACATTTCCTGTCTACAAAAATGGACCTAGTAATCTTATTGTTTTATCATTTAACAGTAAAAAAAACGTATTATCAATCTGTTTCATTCACAATAAAAGATTTCTCAATTTTCTTTATGCTTTGATGGTTTGTAATGATCAAAATAAAAAAAATGTTTGAACAAAACCAGTCTATCTGTTTGTTAGAAAAAAATATAAAATGAATGAGTATAAGACATATATATATATCACAATTGACTGATCACTGGGTGGTGATCAATGTCATGCGTGTCAAGTCCTTCTTAATGTTAATCGAATGCTATCGATCAAGTCGCGCCCCGAATAGCCCAGTGGTAACGTCTCTGACTGTGAAAATGAGTGACACGGGATCGAATCCGTCAGGGAGCACCAGTTCCCTCATGAAAACAGGTATACCTTGCTGGCGACTGCTAAGAAGCAGGAAACCCGGGTCCAGGGTTTCCTGTTAACCACCTCTAACCACCATCTTATCTCAACGTACATATTTATCTCAACGTTCATATTTACCAAATTAATGAAATTCATAATCTCTACTAAAGAAAATATTTCTATGTTAATAACTTAAAACATTATTTTGAAAAAGCTTTGACCAGATTGTCAGGCGAAACATTGGATATACTTCAAATTCATTCGCTGAGATTTTACAAATATATTCTTCCTATTTATTGTCTTACATCAACTTGGCGCCTAAATACTATGAAACTATTCGATCTAATTTAAACGAAAGTTCTTATATACAAAGCATTAATGATTTTAAAAAAGTGACAAATAATTTTTCTAAACATAACTATGTTAAGTTCATTTAGTATTGTTTGTTTGAATCTTCCCATCGATGTGTTAGGACTGCAACTGGTCAGTCTCTAATTGGCATATGTGCATACTGTGCGTATTGCCTCAATATAGCCTTAATTCACAAGCATGATAAGCAAAGATGAATAGTGGCTAGCAGTGGAATCCAGGACGCGAGTCCCAAATAGGACGAAACGCGCGTCCTGGATTCCACAGCTATCCACTATCCATCTCTGCTTACCATAACTATGTTAAGTTCATTGTAGAAACATCCTTGAGTTAATTATAAAATGATGTTTTATGTTTTATCATTTTTGTCCTTATTTTGACTTTGAATGAACTAAACTAAAATGAGCTTTTTAAATTAACTAATCAACTACTTATTTTAGTATAACATTAGTTCAATGATTAAAGTTTTTGCAATTCATTCATGATAAATTGAAAATATGGAAGAACATACATTAATAGATGAAAAACAAGGAATTTCGATATTCGTAAAGTTCACGTTTCCACATTTTTTTTTCTTATTCAAGGGAAACATATTCTAAAATATTCGAATTTTGTTCACGAAATATATTGTTTGTAACTTTTTCGGGGGGGGGGATATATAGATCAAATAACGAGATAAAAAATAATTTTAATATCTATAGTGTAACAAGAGGATGATGATTATCTTACAATCTGGTAATATGATGTGTTTGGCGATAGATTGTTCTTAACACGGCTTTTGTGATATAGTACAAAAGTCTAAAAAGACGTACACTAAGCCATACTAAAATTCAAACCTTCTTTGTGCATTCAGAAACAGTTCGTCCCCACTTTAAACCTACCCCGGCCGTTTCGTCCTAGCACGAGACTCCTCAGCAATGTCCATCCACGATCCTATCCATGGGATTTGAACCCACGACCTATCGGTCTCGCACACGAACGTTTAACCTCTAGACCACTGAGCCGGCATTCAACAAATACTAGCTTATTATTCAAAGTGATGAGGTTTCAAACGGTTTTCACATTATTTTCATTATTATCGTTGTCTCCTCTTAACCTCCATTTCTAGTCAACTTGGTCAGACTGCTCGTAATGTATTGCTTTAATGAATTATATATTTCTCATAATCTTTATCTTCTTATTACACTATCAAAATTTATCAAAGGGACTAATTGCCTCAAATCTCAAAATTGTTTACATTAATTCATTTTAAGCTATCCAGTATTTTGGTGGTTAAGTGAAATTTAAAACCTTCAGATTTCCTGTATGAATATGACTTTCACTTTAATACCATGCTTAGTAAACTAGTTGCTGGCGTTCATCTAATTTCAATGGTCTATATGACTCCTGAAATAATTTATTAGTGATTGTCACTTCAGTTATGAGGAAACAGTAAACAAATCTTACATTAACTTTTCACTCATTATTAAGTCCAATCACTATATATTTCTTAAAAGTGTTGGTTAACTTACCGAAAGTGCGTATTTATTTGTTCTAGTTTTGATTTACGCACACACATCATCGTTACAGCTGTCGTACCCATCACAATCATCTTCGTAAAATCATCTGAACTTATAAGTATGTACGTTGTACAACAGACAAGTAATAATTTTGAAGAGCCATTTTTCAGCTACATCATTTTCAGCATAAGAGTCTCAGTAGTCTACTTGAATAAAAAAATTTCTTGGATCTACAGACGAATGATATAAACCAGCACGTTTACATATCGTATCGATCTAAATTATGGTAATTTGGAAAGTTAGTGATTTTCGACGGGGAACACTTAATATTTGAATAGCTTTTTATAGTAATACTACAGATACAACTACATAACAGATATGATATACGGCGTTAATAAAGACATTGCAGCTAGAAACTGTAGTTCATTTGATTATTTGTTATTAAAAAAGTGACGTTTGTTTATCGTCTGTCATAAATTGTAGACTGTACATATGTGACATTTGTAAACGTGAAAATCATGACAGAAAATTTTCCTTAATTATGTTAGATAGAAATAGTTTCAGTGAAACATTATATATATTAAGTGTTAAATGTTTTGAAAACCATCATGCATCTAATGTATTTCATGTCAGAAAACAACATCTCTTCATTCTGTAAATTTCAATGAATTTCACCAGATTAATTACTAATAACTGACATTCAGTTTAATTTCAAAACCAGTTGTATATCAAAAATCTCACTATTAACAATATTTTCCGATTTTCAATGAAAAAAGCAAAGTCAAAAATAAATAAACAAATGTATCATCTTCTGATGTCTTCTTTCTCTTATATTTTGTATGAGCAAATATTCCAAATATTTCGCAATTTTTATTTCTTTTTCGGTTGAAAATCGGGTCAGTTTTTAATATATTTTCGTCATAGACCCTAAAAAATGATCTTAGCTTTCTGATGATTATTCCTGACTAGTCAAATTGAGACAATAAATACTGATGACCACTAACCATTATCCCAACGATATGAACAGTGGACGTTTCTCCAAGTGGTCCAAATATAACAGACTCTTCCTGAGATTTATAGTTCTTATGTTCAACTTTATGATAGTATGTTAGTAAGTGTTAGCAATCAGGGCCAATCACTAAAGAAAAATATTTAAAAACTTGCTTATTAAATGATACTTTGAGCAAAGTTGTTTTCTACGGGAAGATGTGGAAATTTTCATTTACCTGGTCAGCATCATTGAAAAACAATAAGGATATGACGGAAACGTAAATGGGAGGATTGACAATGTACAGATAGCATTCCTACAACTGAAGAACACATGGAACTCAAAACAAATGTCAAACAATATCAAAGTCAGAATCTTCATTACGAACGTAAGAACAGTTCAGCCGTACGGAACTAAAACTCCAAGAACTACAACAACCATCATCAAAGATGTACAATTAATAATAAAAGACTGTCTATGCAAGGTAATCAATGTCCGTTGGCTGGATACCGTCAGCAACAGCCTATTGTGAAAAAGGTCTAAATAAATTCCAGTTGAAGGGGAAATTAAAAAAAGACGATGCGCAGTGAATAACACATGCATTACGGAAATCATCAAACTGCATCATGAGGTAGGTGCTAACATGGAGTCTTAAATGAAAGAGGCAAAGAGGAAGATCCAAAAACACACTACGTCGGGAATTGTGAACAAATATGTAAAGGGCGTGAAGCAACTGGAAAGAACTGTAAAAAAATGCCTAGAACAGAGCTGTATGAAGACTACTGGTGTACAGCCTATGCTCTTCGGGGACGCGTGAAAGCCGTAAAGAAGTAAGCAATAAATGAAAGTATCATTTGAAATTTTGATGCAGAAATCGTTGAACTTAAAAGTTAATAATCAAACTCAATAGAATTTACTTGTTATTGTTTTGATACAATATTCTTAAACATGTTTCATTTATATCTAATAACTAGACGTTAAAAAAATTTTAAAATGTATGTTTGTTTTTTTTGAAAACAAAATGTCACAAACAATGACTTTGATGAATAACAAAATAAACTGATATAATTTTTTCTTGTTTTTTTTTTCATAGAAAAACATAATTTTTCACAAAATAACAACTACATCTTGTATTTCAAAAAACACAAAAAAATATTTAGAATTTAGGCGAAAAACAAGCCAATAAGTCATATTCTTTTGTTTTTCCTCCTTTGATATACTTATCATTTGATAAATATTTTTATAATATTAAACAAAAATAAATTTAATTATAAAATTTATTTAATAATCCTAAAAATAAAAAAAATAAAAAATGAAAAAAAGGTAAACTCTTGTTACGTTTTTTGTTTATTCCTCTTTCAAAATATTTGCCGCAAATATTTTTTTTCTTTTTATTATTTTGACAGTTTCTTTTTTATGTTTTTTTTATGTAATTCATTCTAGAAAAAAAATAAGTTTTTCATTATTGATTGCATTTTTTAAAATAATTTTTTTTATTTTATTTAAGTCTGTATATTGTAGTATTGTATATAGAAAAATATAATGATTATTTTAATGATTTAAAGCCTAAAATAGTGTTTATTTATTATTTTTTTGATAGATGAAATGATACGTGATAGTTTTTGCTTTTTGTAACTAATAGGTAATAGTTCATATATTGAGAAGATGTCTGGATAGTCCTTCAAGGAATTATTGATTATCAAGTAGTTTATCATATTGTCGTAATTTTTGTGTTATTCGGCTTTCTAAAACACTTTATAAATTATATTATTTCAAGCAATTTCACTTATTCTGACTATGTCAGTAAATTAGAAAAGATTCTGTAATTATATCCAGAATATTATAACTATTTAGTATAAGTATAGGGTTGTGGAGATTGTTGGGTTCCAATTATTATTATAAATAGACACATGTTGGAACACCAGTGAAAACCAGTAAGCACTGAACAGCCGTGTAGTCCTAGTATGGAACTCCATAACAGTGTGCATCCACAACCCCTCACGCGGGATCTTCACAGCCCTATACTGATAATTATCATGTGCTCACTAATGACTAGCCTCAAGACGATTTTTCCAAAGTTCTGGTGAGAAGCCCTGGCCAGTAGAGTTCAACCGTGTCTGTTGTCGTCGCAGTTAGTCACTGGTGAAAATGGTGGACGGGCGCGTAATATAGTGGATTGAATAAATTTAGATATTAACACAGTTGGATGCCGGTTCACTGGTCTATTTAATATGCACTCATCTCATATATTTCAAAAGTTTATAAATTCAACTTTCAATATAGTCAAACCCATTCAGTTATTTATAACAAGATTGTATGAATAAAAATAATTATCACATCAATGAACAGAACCTAATATTTATTATATGTGGTAATTATTGACTCTATTTTAAGCATATCACTGTATATGTAAATGGTATTAATTAAATAATCACATTATATTTATCATATCTGAAATATATAAGATTATCTTGGTAAAAGTTTATTGTAGAATGAAGTTAGGGTAAGTGATTTTGAAATCACTTTTACTTGATCAATAGGGTCAACTGTACAAAATTAGGAAAAGTAATCAAATTTATTATGTTCTGAAACTAATATGAGCTTATTCAATTCTGTCTTATTATTACTTTTCTTAGCTTAATATTAAAGAAATATTCTTACATAACTTCAGTAATCTGTGTGTGAATTTATTTATGTTATTGATATCTTTATAAATCTTTCTCATAGCCATAAATATCTTCTGCAAAATTCATAATCTCCTTGGAAATTTTTATGAGTATATTTCCAAGAGAGTTAAGAATATTAAATCGGTGACGATTTAAATAACCCAAACTGATAGGTCCTGGGTTCGAATCTCACGAGGTGGGATCGTGGATACACACAGCTGAGGAGTCCCACAATAGGACGAAACGGCCTTCAAGGGCTTACAAGCTTTTCACTGTGATCTAGCTTCAATTGACTCATGATCTCAACTATTGAAATCAAATGTTGTTAGTTATTTTCTCATTTTTACTTCACCACCTCACTTATTATTCAGTGAACTATTAATAAAGTGATTTTTTTATCAGTAACTAAGTAAATAGAAACAATTGATCAAGTAACTTAGGTATTATGTAGAATCTGTTTATTACAAAAATATTTGGTGCATTAAAAGTTTTTACGTCTACAAAAAGAAACTTCCCTAACAATTTTAAGCTTTCTGAACATTATGCAAGGGTATTTCTACTGCACATTTTATGTGATGTAAGTCATAATTGATTTTGTTTTTTTAACTTTTCCCAAAAACTAGAAAGTAGTTTTTATCAACTATAAATAACTAATCACTTTATCAGACGTACACCATAATCAATACTGAATTTATTAAGACATTCACTGTTACATTATGTTATCAAAGAATGTTGATTTGATCGAAAAAAACGCTTTTTAAATCTGTCTTCCTTCCTGTACTATATCCTTATACACAACCTTTCTTTTATATATTATGACCACTCAATCTACTACTTCTATGAATTCGGTGTTCATCTTGTTGAGCTAACGAGATACGGCAACTTGGACCGATGCATATGTATGCCTGGTCCCACGTTGTAGCTGACTGACTGAGTTAAATAACGAAGATTTTTACAATACATTTACTTATGTATTATATGTTGAACACATAGGTTCACTAATTCGAAAACAAGAAAGGTTCTGTAACAAAGTTATGAAACATACTTATTAGTTATATATTTGACTTTTATTTAATATGCAATACATGTGTACACTTTTTCATAAACGTCTATATGGTCATTTTGTTTTAGGTCCAGATTCACATTTCTTTCTTTCCATAGATAAATTTACAGAAAAGAAAAACATATCTAATATAAAAACAGTTGTCATAGATTTAGACGGAAATGTATCCATTCATTTACATAGTTAACATGGTAACTGATAAAAATCATTTTCAAACTAAAAGCAATAACCATTGTTATAACAGTGGTTTTGTAATCTAAAAACCAGTCCATTAAATAAATGATTTATCGAAAAAATAAAACTATCGAACCTTATATCATTGTAAATGATCATTTTTCCTCTGATAATTCCTTTTTTTCTAGTATACATTTAGTTTGGAAACTATGTAGGAGTGTGGTATTATATGATGAAAAAAATATTATCTTCAAAAGGACTGTCGTAAAGTGTTTTATTACTTCATTCTAGGTTTCGAAAATTAGGAATATCGTGGTATTACAGAAAACGTTTTTGTCTATCAGATGATTTATTATGCAAGTGATAATTTCAGCAAACATACCACAGATTATTTCAAAATGAAGTCTGGAATCAAACAAAATTGTATGATCTTGTCTTATATTTTTTCTTCTAGCTGTTAGCAGGACTGCGAAGACCTTGATATCTCAGGAAAAATATAAATTACAGCAGATAACTGACAAACAGCCTACTGAGTTAAAATTCGCAGATGACTGATGCCTGCTATTGTATAAACAGTAATGAATGCGGCAAAACACATCTAGTGTAGCACCTAGACTTTCAAAGTATAAAGGAAGATACTGAAGAACAATGCATTAGGCACCTACTAAATCACGCTGATTAGAGAAGCTCTGGAAGAGGTGGTAGTTTTTAGATACATGTACAGCATTATGCCAAATAAAAATGGTTTGACGCAAAGGAATGAACACGAATAACAAAGCGAAAGGCAGCATTTCTACAACTGAAAAATATCTAACATTTCAAAGAACTGTTACCCAAGACAAAAGTTCAAATTTTCAACAATAATGTCTAAACAATTCTATTGAATGGTTTTGAGAATTTAAGCACAGCCACAATCACCGTAAAAATATTAGTAGCTGTCTTCGAACGACGCTCCAGAGCGATTTGTGAGAGACCATCAACAATATTCTGTTCTGTTAGGGAAAAAACTTACTGCCATTTAAGTTATATATCAATATGAAGCGCTGGAATATATGCGAAAAACTACCAAATTGCATCATTGGGTAAGCGTCAACTTGTAATCCTCGTGACGATGGGAATGAAGGCAGACCAAGAAACAGATGGTCTGTAAATTAGGGGGAAACATTAAGAGCATTAGTAGGACTTGGTAACAACTAAAAAGTAGAACCAAGAACAGATTTGTTCGGAGATCCTTGATTGAAGTTTTGTGCCTCAAGATAGGTAACTAGCTTAAATTAGTAGATAAACGATACCTTCGACTGCAGCAATAAATCAAATTGTATCTCAGGTGGGAAGAAAGCACATTATGAGCATTTTCACAATAAACATCATTATATACCATGAAGACAGCTATATTTAGTCAAATGTGTAACTAATTTTAATCAGATGATAGAAAATACACTCCACTAGATTGCATAAACCAAACGTGTAGCATTTTCTAAACACTAGGTATTTTATGTTCTGTTTTGAGATATGAATTTTATTCAAGAAATAGCATTTTGATGAAGTAATTATTAAAAATATATACGATTAGGATAAAACTTTCTTGATCAGTTTTTCCATACTTTACAGTTAACAATTTTTATAATCAGGCACGTTATGATTTAGCGCCATTCACATCTAATGACATCGGTGACTGTCTCGTTACTGACACAGTTGACTGTATTAATTACAACTTCATTCATCTAAACTAAATGTAATTTACGATAGTAGTACAAAATATTATAGAATATATTTATACTTAATAATAACTCATATTGTAAATTAATTTTATTCATATGTTGAATAATATATAAACTCAATACTACCTTCATTTTATCCTTCAAAACGTTCTGCAAAATACTAATTAAATGTATTTTGTTCACAAGATGACAATGAATATTTTATGACCGAAAATTGTATTGCATTAGAAAACTAAACTTATCATACACATTTTATTTTCATTATATACTTACTACACAGAACTTAATTTTATCCAGACCTAATAAGATCATTGAGATATTGATTTACCACAACTAAAGGTGGAATTTTATTACGTTTAGAAAATATACAAACAAGATAATTTAAATGTGAATTTTCTAATACTAATACACTTCATTAAGATAAGATGGTGGTTGGAGGTAGTCAACAGGAAACTAATTAGCGTCGATATTAAATTTATGTTTTTTTTTTATTTTTAAAATGAAGTTTAATAATATTAGTTTATAGACCAGTACAGGATAATAATAGTCTCATTGTTAAACGTTCACACCATATATTGTTTTTAGATATATGGATATAAATTTCTGACCGATACTACAAAACTATGCATAATCACTGTTGAAAATTAATAAACCTATAACCAGTTGAATTCGACCGGGTTTGTTGCGTGATAGTAACTTACTAAAGACAGTAGTAGACGGTGTAACAATTTCGTGGATTGGTTGAAATTAGACATAAGCACCGTCAGATGTCGACTGGTTCAGTGGTCTGAAGACTAAGCTTTTGCGTGCCAGGACGTGTGGACGCGAACTGCTGAGGAGTCTCATAATAAAACGAAACGGCCGTTTAGTGCTTCTAGGTTGTCCATGGTGGTTTATCTTAAACTAACTCATGAATTCAACTATTAAACTACTACAATATCCATAAAACCCCTTTCTGACTATATGGCATCGTTTGTTCATTATTCACAACATGACGTTACATGAAAAAGGGAAAAACAAACAAACAATAAACCTTTTAATATAACACATTAAAATCATTTAATTTTGATTACTAAAAGCATTAGTTTTATTTAAAATTGGGAAAAAAGGTATTTTCAGTGTAATGTTATGCTACAAGAACGACAAAACCAAATACATACATGTATATATACAACCTTTATCGAAATTGTCGAAAAACATTTTAAATCCGTTGTAAGAGTAATGTTATCAACTAGATCATTATTGTTATTATTATCATTATGATCTAAAGATTCACATATACTTATGCTATAATAAGCGTTTTATTGATCAGGATTAGATAAACATATTTACCCTTACTTGTTATGGAATGTTTATCATTGTATTTATATGTATATATTCAATGTAATAAATGAAAAGTTATGATAGATTTCATTACTGAGCATGCAAATAATCAATGTAGTAAATCATAGTTTTCACAAATGTTCCCTGAAGTTTTTGGACACATTAAGTAAACATTGTCTTTTCATTGTAATATTTCAGAATAAATATCATTAATCCTTTAAATGGCTAGAGTTGTAAAGCATTGTGATTCTTGAAGATGTATTTAAACACCATCTAAATTACAATGCAACATATTGTTTGATGAAGTTAATTGTAATGTATCATTTTGACTACTATTTCTTGGATAATCTAAATTTAATAAATGTGTACTAGCATCTAATGGAATTTCAGAAATTGTCAATTTAGGTTTATCAGGACAATGTTTTCTTTGTCTACCACCTCGACACATTAACATATTTACAATATGAATACGAAAACGTGCACCAAATGCTAAATATAATATCCAATTATTTTGATTACCAAAATAAATTAATGAATTAAAAAATTGTCTCAATGTCCATGATATACATAAATCACCAGTAAGTTTTGCTGCTGTTCTACCTTCACTACCTTCACCATCAAATAATTCAAATAATAAAAATAATGGATTAGTTAATAATGTTATAATATTCATTGTAAGTAATAATAATGATGCACGACTTTCACGATTATATCCAATAGAACGATTTCTTTTTTGAACAATTGATGAAATACGTGTTAAACGATTACGTTTACGACGTTGACGACGTACTAATGAAGCTATTACAGCTGATGAAATTAACATTGTTATAAATGGAATTACACGAAATAAAATTAAATCTAAATTATAAACAAGTTTAGTTAAATCAATACTTTCATGTGTATTCCCAAATAATTCCGTGGAATTTCTTCGTTCACATGATACTAATGCTTCATAATCTATTGTATAATTAGTAATAGTATTATTATTATGAAGATGATTAGCAATATTATCATTGGTTATAATAAAAATATTTGAAGAAGATGGTTTCGATGATACTATTGTTATGAATATACCAGATAAACATGAAAAGGTTATTAATAAACTAATTGTAAAACGTGTTACTCTCCCTGTAAATATGATCCGAGTTTTTAATGGTGATATCACTGATGCTAAACGTTCTATAGATAAACCAGTTTGTAATAAATTTGATGTCCATAATAAACATACAATGGTTATCACTCGTATTAAACATGTATAACGTCCAAATATATTACCTAATATGATATGATACATATGAGTAAATATAACTTCAGCATACATATCATTAGCAGCAATTAATAATATAAAAAAATCACTAGCTGTTAATGTAATAAACCATGCACGTGTTGTTGAGGCAAATACACGTGGATGTTTTAATAAAACTAAAAAGCATAAACTACTAAATATAATACCAATAATATTTGATGTAATCATATACCATGAAAAGAAATACCATATAAATCCATTAGCAACATAATGACTTGAATGATTTAATGGACAATATTCTGATAACATTATATATATAGAGATAGATAGAGAAAGTAGTTGTTTAGTTGTTACTATGTTTGTTTTTCTCAAGTTTTTCAATATAAACAATCGATTAAATAAAAGAAATACTTCCGAGGATGGTATTCAAAAAACCTCATCTTCATGGTTTATGTTTATTTTTATTCATTTAGGTAGGAAATAGAATTAAAGTAATTAAGGAATAGATTTAATAAATAAATTTTTAAAAAATGACACTCATCTATTTGTTAATTAATAGTATTCTCTCTCTGTGTATATATATAATATTAATTGACCAATAAAAAATATGGGAGAATTTTGAAATTTTCATTGACTTAATAATGATTGGTTGTTGTAAAATATCAAGTATTATGTAAAGAATGAAAAAAAAAACATTTTCGTAAAAGAATTAGGATTATTATAATATTCATAAAATCCCTTCTGATATTAATCAACATATGCTCACTAGTGATTGACTTCAAGAGGAATTTCTTGGAGTTCTAGTGAGAAGCAGTGACCAGTGGAGTTCAACCAGGTCTGTTGTTAGATAGTAACATACTAAAGACAATGGTGGATGTGTCGCTCAATTTCGTGGAATGACTGAATTTAGACATTATCACCGTTTGATGCCAACCGGCTCAGTGGTCTAGAGGCTAAGCGCTCGCGTGCGAGACTGATGGGTCCTGCGTTTGAATCCGTGAGGTGAGATCGTGGACGCGAACTGCTGAGGAGTCCCACGATGGGACGAAGCAGTTGTCCAGTGCTTCCAGGTTTTTCATGGTGGTCTAGCTTCAGTTGATTCATCATCTCAACTATTATGATTTTTTTCTTTGAAGAATAAATGATCCATTTAATTCGCTTGGTATAGTTTGTTTGTATCTTCTCACTGATGTTTAGGACTGCAATCTATTAGTTTGTTGTTGGCATATGTGAACCCTGTGCGGACTACTTGATATTGGGAGACTGATCAATTGCAGTCCTAAACAACGATGGGAACATACAAACAAACAATACCAAGTGAATTAAATTCACCCAATTGTACAAGCAAGTAGTTATCAGGAATCAGTAGCTGAGTGAATAACGCGATGGAGTTTAAAGTTAACGACACTGAGTTCGAGTCCCAGAGTGAACATCAAATCTGTAATGCGGGTACTTCCAGATGACGAGTTCCAAATAGGACGAAAAGCGCGTCCTGGATTCCAATGCTAGCCATTGTCCATCTTTATATATAAATGATTCACTTATTAGTTTGTCTGATTAATTTTCTCAATACGTATGTCAACGCAGTTTGATATAAATAAAATTCAAAGTGTATTATGTAATTTTGTTTTCATGTGAGTCTGAAACATGGCTGAACACTTATATCAATAAGTTATGATATTTTTCCCATGATTGGAATCTATTTATACTGGTATGGAAGTCTTGAATGTAACTATATGACTAATAAATAAGAGTAGCCAACACTGTAACAACAATTATTCATCATTTTCCAGATGAAATTCAACAAATCATTGATATATTGACTGACAATACTCAATTTCTATACATTATCAAGAAGGTATTAACGGACATTATTGAGTCTTGAACTTTCAAATAACAATGAAATTAGAATTAATTTTTCACTTATTAGTTAGCATTATTTTGAATGGTTTTGTGTTATTTTTATTGGGGACGAAAAGAGAATTTGATTTATTACAGAAAAGAATGAAAAAACTAACAATTCCTGATGTATCTACATAGGCACCAAATTTAATCTAAATCAGTAAAATGTATTACAGCTTAAGTTGATAGAACGGTTTATAAATACTGACATCTCAAGACATTTATCACATAGAATTGTTTACCATATGTCTAGATTTAATGTAAAAATAATTCCATAGGATAGTTACATAGATGGACTCGATATTCCCACTAGTTCAAAAGCATTGTTAAACAACAGTGGATATTAACAGAATCCAGGATGCTCTCATTACCTCATTCTCCCCTCAGATGAGTGTACCTGAATCCCAGAGTTGACATTCACTCAGAGACTCGAACCCAGTACATTTTGCACAAGCGCATGGTTATCTGGATTTAGGAGCTAGGTATATAACATCATGGCTTTTGGACTGAACGGTAGTCGGCTCGAATCTCGTAATGAACATAAACTCTGTGGTCCAGACAAATCCAGCCGACAAGTCCCAAGAAGGGCAAAACTCAATCTCATTCAAACTCAATCAGATTCGACTGCTAGCCAACATTTATTGTTACTCAAAAGCTGCATAACCATTTGTTTAAAAGTCTTTTTGAAGAATATGACTCATTTTGGATGTAAAACTACGCGTTTTCGGCTTCGTGCCACACTCATTGGTTGTTCTTCAGGGCTGCCCTAATTGAAAAAGTTACAGCCTGATTTCTATGTATCAATTAATGGTATTAAAAAATATTCGTAGTTATCATTCATTTTTCCCTAAACTTTATTATTGTGATTCAAAATGGAATTATTTGTATAACATTTCTAGTGTACAAATTAACAATTCAGATTTCCTCATTATTTCTGAAAAAGTCGTCTTATTTTCATTGTCTTCCACATAGGAATTATGATATTCATATATTGGTAGATTATTTTATATAAATAAGAAATAATAACATTATTGTACATTTAGTTTAATGTGAAAATTAGCTCGAATATTTGAATATAGTCAACAATGATAATTATTGAGATATAGAAAACATAATCTACTTAAACCTATGAAACCATATGTTAATATATTTATAATCCATATTACATATGTTATTGTTTTTATTGACTCAATATGAACTGTATTATCATGTTAAGTGGTATGTATACTGATTGAAACTATTTTCGTTTCTAATGAAACCCTGATCTATTCGTCATATATGTAACAATGTGTTTTATTTTATTTTCATATTAATTGTTTGAATCTTCTCGTTGATGCTTAGAAAAGTAAACTGATTAGTTTCATATTGGTATATGTGCTTCCTGTGTGGATTGCTTCGATATTGCCTTAAGTCACAGTTAAGTATATTCATCTAACGAGTCCTAAATAAAATGAAACGCGCTTTCTGTATTTCACTACTAGCTACCATCCATCACCGCTTATAATGTTTGTGATTTATGTCAATATTGAAGCAATCCACACAGGATGGATATGTACTAATAAGAGATTGATCGATTGCAGTCCGAAACATCATTGGGAAGGTTCAAACAATTAATTGGAAAAGTGAACTAGAACTTCTCCTCGATGTACAATCCTTTAGGCATCTGAAATCAGTAGGTAGTTCGATAACGCAATGGTATTTGAAGCAAACAGTACTGGGTTGGAGTGCCGGAGTGAACGTAAATTCGAGATGCAGGTTCATTCACCTGAAAAGTCCCAAATAGGACGGAACATGCACCTTGGATTCCACATTTATCCAACATCCATCTTTGCTTACAATATGTTTTAATAATGAATGAAAGTATTATTGGATTTTTAGCTATATTAAATTATCACCTAAATTTTGAAACGATGTATATTTTAGTGCTACTAAAATTGTGTTATTTGTATCGTCCGTGTAAATTTCAAAAAAGAAATGGTTGATTGGAGATGGAATTAAATAGTATGCTAGAAAAACAGAATTCGCCGATCCCAAGAAAGTTTAAATGAAACTGTCTAAATTTATTATCTAAATAGTATAGTGAAGTGTATAAATTGAATAATAACTGTGGTGTGCGCTACTGATCTCGACGGATATAAGTAGTATGTGTCATCAATCGAAAGTGAAACGCCTGGAGACAGAAGATTAAGAAGATCAAGTAAAAGAGGACGAGAACAGTAAATGATTGCCAAAGAAACGAAGGAATAATGAAGTCTGATACGATTGACTGATATTTGCAAAAGGAACAGTGAACTTCAAGACAATCGATTGACATTTTGCATTAGCTTAACACCATGAGATAATGTTGCAAGAAAGTAACTGAACAAAATCCATGTGGAATAGTGCAATGAACAAATCAAATTGAAACTGTGATTGTAGATCTAAGAAATGAAATATAAAATGAACAAACCACACGTATTTCAATGTAAATTATTATTTTGAAAAGGATATATACTTAAATATCTAAACTACTTTGATATGGATTTTACTAAATCACCACAAAATCTATAGAAGTAGTATTGTTAACTAATGATTTACTTACTTACTTACGCCTGTTACCTCCAATGGAGCATAGACCGCCGACCAGCATTTCCAAACCCACTTTGTCCTAGGCCTTCATCTCTGGTTCTATCCAGTTATTGTTCATTCTTCTCAGATTTGTTTCCATTTTTCGGCGTAATGTGTTCTTTAATCATCCTCTTCTCCTTTGGCTTTGAGGATTCCGAGTGAGGGCTTGTCTTGTAACTAATGATTACCCAGCTAAAATACATTCAATACAAATATAAATCATAATTTCTTAATAAGCAAAATCTTGAGAAATTGTAATAATCTATGCCATGTTTTTGTGTGCGCTTTGGTTATTTACGGCAACATCATAAGAATGAATGTTTTTAAGATTTTATATAATATCAATTTTTTTTTTCGCATTTACTTAAATCATATAAATGTACTTCACTGATAATGTCAGTTTGATGGAGAATATGCGAGAATAAATTATTTACTGACAATAGACTGACATAATTATCAAACAGGTTGTTATGCATTACATTAATTTTACAAAATAGTTGATCCTGGGTTCCAATGTTGCGAGTGCGGGATCGTGGATGCGCACTGCTGAGGAGTCCCATAATAGGATGAAACGGTCATCCAGTGCTTTCAGGTTTTCCATAGTGGTCTAACTTCAGTTGACTCATGATTTCAACCATGAAAAAATACTGAAGTCTCCACAAAACCCCTTCTGATCTATAATTATATGCTCACTACTGAGTGACTTCAAGAGATCTTTCCTTGAGCTCTAGTGGTAAGCAGTGACCAGTGGAGTTCAACCAAGTCTGTTGTAGAGATATCAACTCACTGAAAAGAATCGGTGAACGGTTGCTCAAACATCGTGGATTGGTTGAAGTTAGACATTAACACCGTTGGATACCGAGTCAGTGGTCTATCGATTAAGTGCTCTCGCGCGAGACTAGTAGATCCTGGGTTCGAATCTCGCGAGTGCGGGATCGTGGATGCGCACTGCTTTTATTTTGGTCAAAACAAATGTTAGATTACAAATTCAAAATAATATAATTATACCTTACCTTAATCAAAGTATTTCTTATTTTTAGCATCAGGATTTGTGGAAATTGAAGTGAATTGAATAGTTCAAGTCCCATGGATGGGATTGTGGATGCACACCGCTGAGAAACAGTTGTTCAGTAATTCCAAGTTTTCAATGGTACTCTAGCTTAGATCAACTCATGAATTAAACTATTAAAACATT
>NW_017386168.1:45934-48201 GCF_000237925.1 Schistosoma mansoni
AACAACCTGATAAGCGCATTTTAATTGTTTCACAAAATTCAAATCAGCCTGTCATCCGGGCCTAATGTATGATTAAATGTCAATACGTTTCCAGCTATTTTCCTCCATATTAGGCTTTTTTCAGTTTTGACTGACTGATCATTTTGTAGTAAAGTGATGGATGAGATTTATTGCGATGTTTTGTTTTTACTATCATAATGTCTACAAATGTTTTTCTGAAATGCTTCTATCAAGTTAAATAAACAATTAGTTTGTTGACAACCGAAATATTACCCTTATTTTTTTTCTTTTTCGGTAGAATCTACATTACTATGGTTGTTTACAAATGAGAAATACATAAATAATTAGTTAGACCCAAGTACTTACCTATCGAAATTATGCAATGTTTGACACAAATACAAGTTTCAAGACTTAGAAATATATAAAATAACTTTTATATATTTGAAGTATATAGATAAATTGTTTTTAATGACTCTGAAATGTTGTCAACAATTACAGAAACAATGTTTAATTGTTAATCTTAACTCTAATCCATAAACAAAACATGAAGCAGAGTAAAGGAGCTAAAATCTGTAATAAACATAGATCTTGGCTATCACAATAATCCACGACCTTCATTTCATTCTATTTGGAATAAGTCAGCTGGATTGCCCTGAGATTCGGCTTCAATCTTCACACTGAAACTTTAACCAAGCACTCATTTCTTTGAATACCAAAGTGTTATTCATTCATTTTTTGTGTCAAGGCAGCCACTACATTCTTTAACGGACATGAATTTATATATAGTTTGTTATGCAACTCAAACTTATACGAAACAAAGTCATCAAGACTGAACAGATTATAGACCCATTTGAACACATGAATTATGACATAAAACAATGAATGTTCAAAACATCCATAAAATTTTATATTATTTTCTGGCGGCTGAAGGTTTAGAAAATCGGAGAAAAGAGAACGATAACAGAACGATTGCTGTGGAAGCGAAGAAACGAAGACGTGTGAGACACTTGATTGACATTTTGCAAATGAAGCATTTACTATATGGTTTTAAGATTTTGCTATGATATTCTTTGATGTTATAATAAAATGCATTTAGTTATCTCTACTTGTGTTCTTGTTCATTACAGAACTATCACTAATCAGTTAAACTATTGATTGATACAGGTATGGGATTACGCTCTAATAACCACCTTCAATCAAAAGACATCTCTCTAGTTTTCCATGATTCATTAATCCATGCTAATATTTAATGACGACTGACCGAGAAATGAACAATCATCAAAATCTTTCGATTCGTTAGCCAAGTGAATTTTTTCAAGTATCCCAAGTTTGATAATAATCATGTAGATTTAACTGACGTAATAATATACTACTTATAGAGTTCAAGCAACTACTAATATAATTATCAACTAAACATTCTTTGAAAATTGATTTCGGTCTTATTATTAATTTCGATTTGATCAATAACCATTCACTTGCGTAACTCTTCTACTATTTAGTTTAATATCACTTTCTCAATTATTTTAGACTCAAACGTTTAGAAAATATGATTCAATTTTTATCAAATGGTTTGATAAGATTGTATTTCACTCATCAAATATAAGTTATCAACTTCAAAATTGGTTTTCTACTACGAAGACTTTCTGGAGTCAACCAATCGAACTGAATCATGCAAAACATCTATGGAAATCAAAAAATGAGCATCCATTACTAAGTGGATTCTATATTGAATGGGAAACAAATGTTATTTCGTATATGAATTCCTATATGAACAGTGTATACAGTTTAAATCCGTATCAGTTTTCATTATTCATAAATCACAAGTAAGACCAACTTCTGAAATTAACTTTCTTAGTTGTATATATTTCTTTTTAACAGACGTTTCATAAAGTTTGTTAAAACTAAATTCATGTATTTTACAGTTAACGTAGTAGAGAACACACTTAACTTTACCAGTTTATATGAGCATCGTACAGCACAAATTCAGTAGTTTTGATCAAGCATATATAATATAAAAAGAGAAGTATCTATATTTGATTAGATTTTCCTATATCTTAGGAAAACACTATTACTGTGAAACATTACTGAACAAATAGTTCCTAAGAAATCTTGCATAGATAAAATTTGATGACCATTTTCATCACATTATTTTTAGATCGGAAGGGGTTTTGTGGAGATTTCAGTATTTTCATAATTGAAATCATGAGTCAATTGAAGTGAGATCACCATGGAAAACCTGGAAGCACTGGACGGCCGTTTCATTCTAT
>NW_017386168.1:48401-52798 GCF_000237925.1 Schistosoma mansoni
ACCTGCATCTCAGAGTTGATGTTCACTCTGGGACTCGATGGGAAGATTCAAACAAGTAATACTAAAAGAATTTAAACTTCACCCCATTGCACAAGCAAGTGGCTATCAAGACTCAGTGGCCAAGTGGATAATGCGATGGCGTTTGAAGCGAACGGTACTATGTTCGAGTCACAGAGTGAACATCAACTCTGAGATGCAGGTACATTCAGTCGACGAGTTCCAAATAGGACAAAACGTGCGTTCTGGATTCCACTGCTAGCCACTATCCATCTTTGCTTACAATCCTTGTGAAATAAGGCTATATCGTGGCAATACGCACAGTATGCACATATGATAATAAGAGACTGACCAGTTGCAGTCCTAAACGTCAATTGGAATATTCAAACAAGTAATACCAAGTGAATTTAAGGTATTAGATATTGATTGTTTGCCTGATTTCCATAGACAATTTAAATCTTTATATTTTGTGCCAAAAATGGCTTTTCTATCAAATAATGAATTAGCAAATATTGTTTTTAAACAACATCAAAGCATAAATTACACTTTCTCTTTTTACTATAGTTTCTGTTTAATGAAATAGAAAACGCATAACATGTAAATTACACTCTAACATTAAGATATATATTTTATGAAAGTACTCAGGTAAATCCATATTAATTAGACATTGATATTCGAAGCCCCATTTCTATGTTTAACCAATTTCTAACTTAAATATACCACTTTTCAACATTAAAACAAATTTTGTAGAAAAAATGATTTTCTCATGAAAAATAGTAAACCATATGTAGATTTTCAATTATCAAAATTAAATCATTGGACAAGAACAACGTTTAAACCTTTTAATTGGTTTCATTTAAATATTGAAAAGTTATGTAGTTCAGAAAACATATACTCATCAATTCAAGTATTGCAAATCAATATAATTGAAGCTAAAGGATTTTTTCTAAACTTTAATTACTTATCTATGGATGAAGAAGAAAATAACAATAAGACCAACAGTATAAGCTTCTTGATTCATCGAACTAATGTATCAATGCAACAGAATCATGTAACACAGAACAATAACTTCCAATTCAATCTCAAAATAAATAATCAGAATGATAGTTTACGACATGTTGATTTAAAGCTTTCAGTATTTCAGAAAGATTCTTATCATCTAATTAGTGAGTTTACATAATTTTGTTTATATAAATTTCCCCCTTACTACATTTGTTATCAGCTATTATTTTTGGTAAATGATTTTTAGTTGAAAATGATTGAACAATTAATGGTGCATTATTTAATTGAGTATTAAAGTGTTAACATGCATACGTATCATCCAAGATAGATTATAAAATACTCGATCAACGTGATAGTGGTGCAAAAACACTAGATCGGACAAAGTGGTCGCCCTCTTCATCTTCATTTGCACAAACATCGATTAACAGTCAAACGCCATGACATATCCTCATTTATATCAATTCATTTGGACAATTGTGGACATACATTCAACTGGTAAAGTGTTGAGATCTTGGATAGAGACAAAGCTAAAAGCACCAGGGAATTTTTTGAAGCATCGCCTGCAGAACAATCAGCAGTCAACAAACATTGAAAACAATCCGATTTATTAACCAATCAAAAAACATGTTAGGAAAATACAGGACCAAGAATGAAATCAAGAGTAGATACCATTAAAATAAATAAGTAAACAATGACAGGTTAAAGTCCAAAAATATCCAATTAAGGTCGAGGCCGATAGGAAAAGCTGCGAGTCATATGTATAGGAATTCGAATCTTTCACTTCTACTTGAAGTTTGTGATGATGATATCGTTCAGAAGAACGATAAAAGCTCTACGACCAAACCATTCAGCTCAGAGAACAATACTCCATCAAAAACTCGACCAACAAATTTTGAAAACAAACAAAAATAATCGCTTGAAATTTCCTATCATATTAAGAATTAAATAAACGAAGAGTATTCCTTTCAATCAGCCATCTTCAAGTTCTACAAATATATATATATATATATAGAGAGAGAGAGAGAGAAGCAAATGCAATGAATGATAATAACAATTCAATTATAATCTTATTGATTGACCCAGGTCAATTTTTAACTGAATTCTTAATTACCACTGATTCATAAGTTTCAAAAACTAAACTTTACTTTCCCTTTATAAAACGTGATAACTTAAATCATCTGAAAACAAGAATATTTGAAAAATAATCTCTGATTTGACCTAAACTTAATAATGTAATAATTCAAATTAAGTAATTTAAGATAGATAACCTATCAGTTCAAGATTCTGCATTTCAAAGTAACTATTTGAAATGAATGTGCAAACTTTCACAGTCTCACACCAGAGCACTTAGCCGATAGACCACTGAGCCGGCATCCGACGGTGTTTATGTCTAACTCCAACCAATCCACGAAGTTGAGCAACCGTTCACCAATTGTCTTCAGTGAGTTCCTATCTCAAACCACGTTTGTTGTCAGATAAAAATGAAAATAATAATGAACAAAAATAACACTATAAAGAATAGAATGTAATTTTACCTCTTTTTTTATCCAATCATATCAGTTTATTTGATCAATGTTTATTTAAACGTAGATAATTTTGGAGTTTTGTTTACTTTCAATTTTTTTCAAAATCATAATTTATATCGGTGTAGACATTTGATCAACATTTTTGGGGGGTATTTATATTCCATATATCAACAAGAAACTTCAAATATTTGACTGTAAACACAATTTTTTATGTGTGAAAAAACAAATTCCCAAGTACAGGTTAGATATAGAATACCATGAATGGAATATTTGAGGCAATTTTCTTTTTAAAAAATGAATGTGGCTATAATTAGAACCAATCCTTTCTTCTTCTTTTTGAACATTTACTCTAACATCATCAAAATGTGGTAATGTTAGAAAAAATTTCTAGTCATAACTGTATATTTATAGAAAGGATTTTACATCCATTTCTTCCAATGTTAACTTTCAAGACGATATATGTTAATATATATCATCTTTCTGATTGTGGAATTCATTCCAAATTCTAAAATAACATTATTCGACTTATCACATTAAACTTTTTTTATTGTCTTAATACATTATGTTGAACATTGTTTTAGATCTCCTGTGGTTATTTTTCCTTCTACATGCATATTTCTGAGTGTCTATGCCTTTGTTTTTCAATTTACATATGCTTGCTCTTTTTCAAACTGTTTTATTATTTGGAATGAAATTCTTAAAAAATAACAACTAACATACCAGTTTATTCCTTCAATATTCTTCAAATGGAATATTGTAGTGAACGAGAACACAAGTGAGGAAAATCAAATGTATTTGGGCACAAAAACTATAGAACATCGTAATGAAATCTGACAAGCATATACTAAATACTTCATTTGTAAAATATCAATCAATTGTCTCAGACTTCATTGTTCTTTTGTTTCCACACCAATCATTATTTTGTTCTCGTTCTTTTCTCTTTGATTTTCTTACCCTTCCGCTTTCAGGTATTTCACTATCGATTGATGATACATATATTATTTATATCCGTCAATATCAGTAGCACATAACACAATATATTTCTGAAAAAGACATCCGTATGATATTATACCGAAATTTCTGAATTCTTTATTTCGCTAGAATGCTTTAAATAAAGTCATAATGGAAATCATGACGTCTCCATCATGAAAGTAAATAAGAACTCTATTAAACCTTTATACAGATGATGTAATTTCTAACGATTAGTAAACTTACAAAATTTTGCCTATAAACTTTAGTATTATTATTCAAATTGCTTTGAACATTTAATTTTGACAATTTTTCAAACAGATACATATTTTTATATATAGTTGAAATCATGAGTCAATTGAAGCTAGACCACCATGGATATATATATATATATGAAGCATAAGAAAAACAATCAAACACATTTAAGTTCATTTGGCATTATGCTAACTGTTTTCACTAATTTAGAGTTGTATTGACTTTCATCGAATATAGTTTCATGTAATATGAATTTGCGTAATTCAGTTACTTTAATTTCTGAACTTTATTTAGGAGAAACGTGTTTTACTATTTCATAAAAGTCTAATTTTGTAATTCTTACCATTTTTTTATACTATTTTGTAGTTGACATCACTGAAGACGATTTAATACAAGCTATAGGCTACTTTAATCAACAAAGAATATTCAAAGTGAATGGAAGTCTAGACATTCAAGGAAACGATACAAATGCAAGAATACAGCTTTATAATCCTTTCATAATTTTAAATGTTAGTTTTCGAAAATATCACAATTCACTTATCGTAATGCAAGCGATTAGTCAAGCTGATCATTTCCCATTCCAATTCAGTTGTAAGTAAAATTTGCTAAATTATTTATATGTTGTTATAAATTGTGGCCGAGTGGATG
>NW_017386168.1:53124-74860 GCF_000237925.1 Schistosoma mansoni
AACCATTAGATCAAAACTTCGCGTTATTTTGCAGTTGACAATTATTATTTCATATCAAATACTAAGTAATTTGACGTATTATGTAATACCAATTATTTAAGTTCAAACAAATTTCGTCCAAATACCAAATCTTTTTGACTAGTATTTATATTACAACTTTAATGTCCGAATTCGATGCAAACTAATAACAAAACAATGAAATATTGATTAGTACCAAGTGAATGATCAATGTAATTATAAGCTAAGATGATCTTTTTTTATTTATTCATACTAATTCATGTTTTACCAACATCCTATAACCCTAATCACTAGGGACAAACGTGATTTGATCAAATTACAAACTGGTAATCATATAATAGGGCCTAAGATTAATGATAAATTATTATGGTTGTTGTAGTGATTACATATATATAGTATATATTTTCTGAACTAGATATTCTTATACTGTTTAATGCTGATTAATGACTCTATCCACTGTCTATCGTTTATATTATATATATATAACTTGTATGAAATTGACAGATAATATAAACACAAATAGAATAATATCTTAAATGTAAAAACTGATTGTTTTTTTAGGAAACGAAAAAACTTAAGTGACTATATAACGAAGTATGATTTTCAGTACAAATATTTACAATTTATACTACTAATAATAAGTGTTCCCTCTAAATAATGTCTTTATATTTACTATTATTCTGAACGATAATTTCTTTAAAGACAGTAATTAAAGCATCAGTCTTGTCTACAGAACACTTTTTAAACTATTATATTGAAACATTCGAAAAAGTCGACTCAAAGAACTTACAATTAAATTTTTTTTAAAATATGTTTATAGATTAAAGACTATTCTTCAAGAAGAAAAAAAATGATGAGTTGATTTCAAAGTGAACTTTGTCTTTGATTCATTAAAGTAAACTAATAAAATTAATGTACCAAATAGAAAAGAAACTATCTTTGCGTGAAAAAAAAAACGTTTTTGTAAGTAAACATTAGATTTAGTATGTAAGTACATTTAGCCAAATTAAGTAATATATAAATAAAATGGTAGAAAAAACAAATAATCTAGTGTTGGTTAAGTGAAATATTTTAATCACTGATAGGAAACGATTGTACAGATATGGATAGTGGCTAGCAGTGGAATCCAGGAAGCGCGTTTCGTCCTATTTGGGATTCGTCGACTGAATGTACCTGCATCTCAGAGTTGATGTTCACTCTGGGACTCGAACACAGTACTTTAGCTTCAAACGCCATTGCGTTATCCACTCGGCCAACTGATTCCTGATAGCCACTTGCTTGTGCAATGGGGTGAAGTTTAAATTCACTTAGTACTGCTTGTTTGAATCTTCCCATTGATGTTTAGGACTGCAACTGGTCAGTCCATCCTTGCTTACAATGCTTGTGAATTAAGGCTATATCGAGTCAATACGCACAGTATGCACATATGCCAATTAGAGACTGACCAGTTGCAGTCCTAAACATCAATGGAAAGATTCAAAACAAACAATGCTAAATGGATTATACAAATATTTTTAAGTTCATTTTTATAGCTGACTAAAATGAACTGGAAAACTTTTGAAAAGTAGAAGATAATAAATAGTCACTTCAATTTATCTTCAAAATTTTCATCATTCTTTGTTTATGAAATCATAGTGATTCTGATTTACAATCTTGAAGAGCAAAGTAAGATTGATATGTTCAAACTAATAAATGAAATGATTTTGGATCCGCATGTATGTAGAGAGACTAAAAACAAAATGTAATAAATTTTATATGTTATTTGATTCTTAATAGTCCATCAGTTGTTGCTTGTCAACTTTTATTCTGCCAGCAATAAACGGTGTCTAACCGAAACGCACGTTTATGGAGCTCTAAAGTTATGTTTGATTAATTTGGTGGATATCGTAATAGGAATTATCGAGAAGAACCTCATGAAAATAGATACTCAAGGAATATTATTTCAAGAAATGGAAAAGACTGTCCTTATGATTATAGGAAACAAACAATTTATAAAAAACACCTTCATTCATATTTCCTTTAATGGAGATGATATTTCAGAAGGATATGATGGGAAAATCATAATAATAATCTTCTCCATGGCTCAATTAGTTTCAATATACAACAATAAATGTTCAATATGTTGCTCATAAATAGCTCGCTTTCAGTTACACTTATAAATTTAAATGTGACTGCAGTAGAAGGTGTATGAGGAGGACAAGGTAAAGAGTTTCTAGCAGGTTATCTGAACGCACTTCCGGAAACGTGTGTGTGAAAAGGCTGTAAATTCTTTAGAAATGGAATCTTGATAGATGGTGGATATAATGTGGATATTTATATTCTCATAAGTAGTATATAATGATGGTTGGGCGTTGAATGTATTTGAGTAGAAGATAGATAACGAAAGGACGGGAACGGAACGCAATTGATATGAAAATGCATGAACAATGAAATCAGAAACGATGGATCGATATTCGAGGAAGGAACAGTCAAGATTAAGACAATTGATTGATAGTTTGCAAATTAACCGTTTACTGTATGGTTGTCAGATTTTAGTGAGATATTCCGTAATTTTGTGCTCAAATACATTCGATTGTCCCCGCTCGTGATCTCGTTCACTACAACGTGTTCACTTGATTTGGCTTGTAATTACTTCCAGTTATTATGTAATCACATATTGCTTTTACTTATTTTATTTAATTCATTTTTCCTACCGTATTATTATTAACTATAAAACCATTTCTACTCCATAAAATGTTTTTCCAACATAGAAACACGCATCAATCCTAACTACGTCCAACCACACATAATTTCTCCTTTCTTTTCATAATAATTTTCTGTTTCATTGTAAGCAGAGATGGACGGTGAATAACCGAGGAATTTAGTCCTATTATGGAACTCGTCAGCTAGGTGTACCTGCATTCCAGAATCGATGTGCATTCCGGTACTCGGACCAAGTATCAGGATCATAAGTGCACAGTTCCGACGAGTCTTATGCTGTGATGAGACGGTTGTCTAGTGATTCCTTGTTTTTGTTGGTTTGTTAACTAAGATCGAACTATGTTTTAACTGTAAAATTAAACGATCTTCACAAATTCCCTCATATAATATTAGTTACCAATAATTCGCTCTTTAAGTTCCTCTAGACGTTTAGACAAAGTATTACTCCATATATTTTTCTTTTGATTTTTCAAACCATGCTCTCAATCCTTTGCTCATTTACTATTACTGTTAACAAATTAATTCAACTACCTTATTCATTTTGTTGACTTCATCTTCTTATGATAAAGCGATATGGTAAAGTGACCCAATCAATATCTATGCTAGACTCTGTGTTAATTAGGATAGATATATTGCATAATTTCTGTTTAAACGCAACAGTTAACGCACAGGATTAATGACCACACTTCCTTTGGAATTACATAACTTACTGTTTAAAAGCTTATGTAACTACTCATTCAAGTTTCAGTTTGAAGCCCGTTGTTAATAATTTCTCTTGATAACATAAAATGAAACTGTGTTTTGATTTTTTTAAAATATAATTAGTACATTTTACAAAGCATAATGAAAAGATTTTTTCAAATAGAGAAATCAACATAATTTTAATAGAGGAGGAGATGACATATAGCTACAATAAAACACTGAGTTTAACATTTTTAAATTGTCTAACCTAAATGATCTTAAACAACGAACACACCCACAGTTTGCATTATTATCGAACGATATTACATTTCAAAAAGTTGCTAAGGATTGAGACAACGTGTGCTTTTTCTACAGTCTAATCCTAATAATTAACTGAAATCATTCGTTATATGATAAAAGGTTTAGAGAATACTTTCTATGAGCAAACCAAAATAATAAAGTTGATAGATAATTAATAATGGATAGATAGATTGATTAGTAATTAATAGATGCAGTACAGCATAAAACATGAATTTATAACAAAAAAGAGGTTATAATCATCCTCAATTTTCCTTTTATCTCTAAATAACAATACAATCCATGTATTTCAATAAAGCTGTAATTTAGATATGTTGTCGTAATAAAATTCTTATTACCGATGATAGATTATATTCAAAAACTGAAGTGTCCAAAATCTTATATAGATCTGTATAGTAGATTATTCAGCAAGACTCTAATTTATAGATGAACCAATCAGAATTAAGATAGCAGATCTTTGATTTTAGTACGAAATTCATTCGCTCATTTGGGCAAATACCATTTCGGCATTATAGCTAATATTAGTTCTTGATGAAAACATTAAATTTAATTCCTATCCCTAACGTTCAACTACAAGTCCCAATTCCTCATGCTAGTATATAACTCTTATTTAACCCTAGTAAGTAGGTGGATATTCCTAAGTCATTTTAGCGTTGCTCAGAGGTTGTCCATAAATTATAGTCTCACTGATTATTCAATATAAAACCTGTAATACTATAAATAAATGACTGTGGCAACAGAAAAATTGCAGTATTTGTTGAAAGTAGACTCTTCATTAGACATTTAGAAAAGTTTTTTTGATTGGTAATAGAGGCAAAGAGACAAAGGACAAATGGAATACGTTTTACAACATTAAAAATTTTATTCCTTTTTTTCAATGCTCAACTAAGTTATTGTGCAACTTTTTGGAGGTTTCTCTTTTGCTGGTCACGCTAAATAATGTGAGCCTCTTCTATTTCAACTTTTCACTGTCTCCCTTCTCTATGGATACCATTTTCCTTAAGGTTTATATAAATTCTGCAGATAAATGCAACCTCTTTTGAAAATTGTAAAGAGGCTTGAAACTATGGCAACTTAAGGAGTAATTTATAAGTGCGTATTTTTATATGTTTTGTGTCAATGAACACTAATTTGTTTCTGTAGCGTCTAATGTGTATTTTTACTAGTTATTTGATCAGTTATACCAAAAAAAGGTAATGGACAATACAGCTAGATATATTAATTGGAATTTTTAGGATCCAGAGAGAAAATCCTTCCTCGCAACTGAAGACGAAAACAATAAATGAATGTGAAGCTTGACGATAACTGACTAAACTATATGTAGTGCGAAGTCTTAGTCCACTGTCATTTTGAGCCTATTGGATACATGTAAATATCATCCTCAGAATCCATTAAGCAGTGAAAGCTCAAGTATCTGAGAATGATCCCTATTCATTGCTAAGTTAGTGTATCCTTCGTAATCCATGAATAGGAGACCTGCGACTAGGATGACCGTAATAGCACAAGTTTCGAATATTTGTTGTAGTGGCAATTATGCGTTGATAATAATACTCATGATATGTTGATTACCTGTTATTGTCTATGACTAGAGACCTGAGAAAAATAAAAGAAAAAACATATAGTCGATAAATAAAAAATCAGTTTGATTTAAGACTACATAAAAGTTTCTAATTTGTTGATCACTCTATAGTGACCGATTTCATTTCTGTCTAGTTCTTTAATACTGATAGAATTCTGTTGACCAAGATTTACAGTGACCACTAGTTCAAATGGGATTAAATGGATTACACTATGTCAAAGTCTAGTGACCTCATTGAACCCCGATCGAAACAATTCTGTCATCACTGAAGGACTGAAAAAACATGACATTAACCAATACTCAGCAATAAATTGTTTGTAAACAATTTCAGTACTGTAAAGGAAAATCATTCATGTCTCGAACTCTTGAGCCTTGTTATGTCTCATAATATCCACTCGAGACCTTCAGTTCTGTCAAGACTACAGATACATTTAACTAAAAAATTTTCAAACACGATGAAACCTAGGTCCTAAATTCCTGTCTTCAACCTGTAGTCACCCCACTCCATGAAAATGTTCACTGTATAATACTTGTCTCACAAGCTAACATTATAGAGATGTATTACTGTTACTAGTATTATTTTTATAAAACAAAATTCTCAACAAAAATCTGGTTAATTCTAACCATAATTTAAATCTTTTAAAGAAAGAACAAGATTCAATTTACATTGTTCACAGTTCAAATCCAGAATATCAATACATTGAAAGAATTCTACTAAAAAATACATTCACGTTTTAAACGTTCCTTATATTTGACTTTTAATTACCTTACTTCAATAATCCTACTTTTTTTTATTTTCTCATCTTTTCTCTAATAGGGATTAATTATGTTACCAATCAACCAAATCTTAAAATGTTAGGAATGAATGCATTTCAAACATCAATATCTTTTAATGTATCCAATTTTCTAAACATATATTGGAGTTTTAATTTAAATTCTACGGAAGACAATAATCCACCTTCATACTATAGTACTATGTTATTCAATGTTACAATATTTGAACATTTTCTAGTTTATCAAAATTCAATTTATTGGAATGAAACTTTGAATAATAAAACTACCGTGAATACGAATGAAAATGATAAAAATATAACAATGTAAGATTAATGTTTAGTTTTAAATATGTATGTCACATTTTGTACCTAATTTTATGGAGTGTAACAGGCGTTTTTTGTTTACACTCACGTAACCAAAGAGAAACAACTATATTTACAAAGTTACAGGTATTCATTATCACATGTTCATATTATTTGTGAACCGTTGAAAAGCGAAGGTAACTAGATGGGTATTTTCTTCTAATATGGAACTTTTTGACGGAAGGGAAGAAATTGAGCTGTAAACTTTCAGGTTTTACAGCAAGTGATTAACATTTTGTCTTATAGGTTTAATTTTCCTGGTTCACATTTCTAAATCCCGTCAACTCAAGATAAAGCATAATAGTCACTAAAGATCATTAGTATAAACTGTTTAAATCCTGATACGACAGAACACTCTCACTTATAACTTTCAGTAAACAATCTTAGCAACAATTTTGGCAAATGTGTTTTTGTACATCGCTTTTGTCACAGACTAATCTCAACTGAAGTATCGTTGAAAATGAGAGGTCAGTGAACAACTACTCTATCCTAGAAGAGAAGTCTTCAGAAGCACACATCTACAATCCCATTAGAAATAGAACACGGAACATTCAGGTCTTATGGCGAGTAACCAAACAATGGAATAATTTCAACTCTAACCAATTTTCTATGGTCAGGTATTCACCATTAGACTTAGAAGTGCTTGATGCAAACCCTGTTAAGGTCGTAAGTGACCACTCCTAAAGAGTTTTATAGTAAGATAAAATAGCTGGTTAGTACACCCTGGTTTTCAACGGTACTCCAATTGAGAATAATCTGTGATGACTACATTCCATTGATTAAACCAATCTTTAATCAAATTCTTCAAAAGGTTTATTTTTTTACCAAATAATTGAAAAATAAACAAACCTACATGTTACTATTTTGTAATTAAATTACATCAGAACACTAGTAAGATGTAGATAAATGATGACGTACAATGGTAATTGTTATATCGAATGGGTGCGTGCGCCCTGTTAATATATGAACATGATAAGACCATCAATTGGAGAGCAGTGATTTTATTTCTCGCCCAATTATACACAAAAGCTGTATGAGCAGTCTTGAGCACTACTCGGTCCTGCTATCAGCTTAACCCAGTCAGTTAAGTCCAAAACACCAGTAACAGCCTCTACAATATGAATCATTATTCACAAACATAATGGGATTATATACCAATCAAACAGACCACATCGTACCAATAAAATAAAAAATAACATTTGTACAAGTTTTGGCCAAATGTGGCTGTGAATAGGGGAACAGTAATTAATAGAACAGGGATAACTCAAGAATGGTAAATAGCATAATAATAGTTCATAGGTCAAAATAAAGCTTATAATAAGAGGGATAAAAAATATGGATACTTTGGTTACTTAACAATTATACAATAGGAAATATACATATCATATTGGTCCATAAATAGTCCTCAAAGTTACCATTCACAATTCTCCACGGGATACAACAGTAATGAAATGTTTAACACCAAGAATAAAAACTGGTAGTGTACTTCATCCAAATTTTATTGATCAAAGTACATGGATGTGAATATTGTTGAATCATAATTGAGATGATGAAGTTAATTATAATTTGTCATTTATTGAATGAAGTATCTAAAAGAACTCATTTTTTAAATAATTTATATAATTAAAATATAAATTGAGTTTAATCATTGTTTTCCTTGGTGGTCTAGCTTCAATTGACTCACGCTTTCAACTATTAACCATTGTTTGTTTGTTTTCCTTTCTCTATTGTTAAAATAAATAAAGATGTTTAAAGTATCTTTAATTTATCATTAAAATGATTCTTATACTTTATGATTATAAATTAGGTAATTAGATATTCTCAAATAAAAATAAAAACATCATTTTAATTAAACGCTTACAAGTATTATGTAATCAAGTAAGGCTGTTATTCTGATGAAATCTCTAATGTTATCACATAAAATATCTCATTATATTATAGAATCAGATATATTACATGGTTTTAATGGTCCTATATCTGACTCCAATTAGATTGTATGAATGATCATTGTTATCAGAAGGGGTTTTGTGGAGACTTAGTATTTTTTATAGTTGAAAGCGTGAGTCTATTGAAGCTTGGTTGGAGTTAGACATAAACACCATCGGACGCTGGTTCAGTGGTTTATCGGTTACGTGCTACGGTGCAAGACTTATAGGTCCTGGGTTCGAATCTCGCGAGGAGAGGTCGTGGATGCGCACTGCTGAGGGGTCCCACAATGTGACGAAACGGCCATCCGGTGCTTCCAGGTTTTCCTTGGTGGTCTAGCTACAATTGACTCACGCTTTCAACTATTAACCATTGTTTGTTTGTTTTCCTTTCTCTATTGTTAAAATAAATAAAGATGTTTAAAGTATCTTTAATTTATCATTAAAATGATTCTTATACTTTATGATTATAAATTAGGTAATTAGATATTCTCAAATAAAAATAAAAACATCATTTTAATTAAACGCTTACAAGTATTATGTAATCAAGTAAGGCTGTTATTCTGATGAAATCTCTAATGTTATCACATAAAATATCTCATTATATTATAGAATCAGATATATTACATGGTTTTAATGGTCCTATATCTGACTCCAATTAGATTGTATGAATGATCATTGTTATCAGAAGGGGTTTTGTGGAGACTTAGTATTTTTTATAGTTGAAAGCGTGAGTCTATTGAAGCTTGGTTGGAGTTAGACATAAACACCATCGGACGCTGGTTCAGTGGTTTATCGGTTACGTGCTACGGTGCAAGACTTATAGGTCCTGGGTTCGAATCTCGCGAGGAGAGGTCGTGGATGCGCACTGCTGAGGGGTCCCACAATGTGACGAAACGGCCATCCAGTGCTTCCAGGTTTTCCTTGGTGGTCTAGCTACAATTGACTCACGCTTTCAACTATGAATGATCATTGTCAAAATATACATCGAATAAATTACCACCTAAATCGCGTTATATGAATAATGGAATTAAAATTAGTCAAATATGAGGATGAATTTCGAATATATATATTTTATACAATCATTGAATCAGACAGACGATCAAAGGAATGAAGCGAAACGAAATGATGCGCCGTGAAGAAGGGATGTGAGCGAACTTCATTTAATCAAGCGTTAATCAATTATTATAGTCATACAAAAATAAGCTACAGACATGAGATGAGTGGGATATAATGTATACATACACACGCTCATATAGGAACAGTCAGGGTTGATAGGTGAATAATTAACAAGGTTAAAATGTGACTCAAGAAGAGTGGGCAGAACAGCCTGTCCGGAAGGTAAAATAATTTATGTGTGTTAAAAAATAGAAACTGATACTACAAGTTAACTGTCTAATTTAAATGATACATTTTAGAAATTTTTAGCATTTTGTAAAGAATATATTTTTGTATTCAATATTTTATGAAAACGAATATTGATCGTTAGCCTCTTTAGGAAGACTGGACAAATGAATTCAATTTAGAGAAAGTTTTTCCTAAGTACAATTACAAGTAAGCTCAAGTAAATTGAATTTGTTAGCATATCACTTATAAAAAGGGTTATAATTTATTTTCATCATGTTACAGATAAAAGGGTTATCATATACTGTGACTAATGTTGCATTTGAAAGGCTTAATGCGTTTCTAATATTTAACTATGTAACTTTCGTTACGCTGAAAGCCTTTTTACTTCTTAAGATTTAGTTTGAATGAGTAAAACCCTCAACATCAGTTAAAACTATTGGGTTAATTCATTCTTCCAAGACGTTTTGTTATGATTCCTCACTGAAGTGTTTCAAGGGTACTAGATCGTTGGACGTTGATGTAATCTATGACAATGATTTCACTTTGTTTCACTGTTTGTATTATGTAACCAAGTTTGAATCTGATACACGTTAGTAATGAAAACTGATTTTAAATAATACAATTGTTAATTGAAAGTATAGTGCCTAATAAACATTGAGCTAAAGAAATATATTGCACGATGAAATTAGGTTTAAAAATAGCATTTTATTGTTAAGATACATTCTAAGTATATGTAAGTTTCCTCTGTTTTTAAGTGCTCTGAACTCAAATACGAGGTTACGTACAAAGAATCATATGAACATTTTAGTAAACCTTTAACGCATAGTTTTTCATAGGATAATACATTTATAATATAAGCGAATTGCTAACTGTTATAACACTCATAATCATAGTAAGTAGTTTCTGTCATGGCTAATTGTTGGAGTTTTTCAAATGAAAATGACAGTATATTGTACCCAGTGTATAGAGTTTGGTAACATGGTTCAATTTCCAATAAGAAAGAGAGAAAACTATTTTACCATGGATTCTTTTGTAAATTGAAAATTTCAAAGAACTTTGAAAAAATTAAAAGCTAGATCATATAAACTTTCCAGGAATTCTGACCTTCAATAGTTGAATTATAATGACACCATGAGTTTTGTTTAGTTTATATATACTTTGAAAGCTGGAGAGCATTTGAAAATAAATTCTACAATATAACACTTAGCACAAACGACCTATCACCTTTCAATAGATAAATCAGCTTAAAATAGTAAGTAAAACACTACAGTTTATAAACTAAACCAATGAAAAAAATCATTAACTGAGGCTAATAGGTTTCAGGTCAGAATAATAGGATACCTTAGTATATTGCGATGATGAGGAATGTTTTCGCTCATGTCTAGGATGTTTGTGTTATGTTCTATGGGCTGGATGATCTAATCTTAGAACTATTTTCATGCTATTTCATCATCGTTTGAAAGTGCGTCTGGGCAGTTTTCGCCTCTAGTCTGATCTCTGGGATTGTACCTTTTCATTTCCTTATCACTGATTGATATATTACATCAATATTGATATTTCTATTGTTTACTGAGTGACTGGAAGCTCAAGTTCCTGAAAATTGTCTAACGTTTATGTACTTCCTCCTCCTCCTCAGTAATTTAGTGTTTTACCAGTCGAACTCGTATTCATCGATATCCGCATGCATTGATAGAAGTGAAGAGGCGTCAGAGCGCTGAGTATCAAAGCTTCTCAGCTCCACTTATGTCTACTTCAGCACCACCTGATGGGGCCTTTAATATCTTCAGCTAAATTTATTTTGTAGGCGAGAGATTTAATGAATTTATGTATTTCATCAAGTATCCTCCAAATATTTCACAAACTTACAATGAAAAACAATCACTTCATCCAACAATGTTTGTTGTTTTAGCTGTATAAAAATTTATCAGTCGGACTTGTTACATAGATTCACATAACTAAAAGTCACTTTAAGCCCTACTTCCCAATATCACAATGAACACCCACTGGTGTTGGAAATATATATCACTGTAATTCAACTTCTTTGTTTGAAGTTAACGATATTTAAATTATCAAAGTTGAAGGTTCTGTCCTTGATGATGTTGAGGATGTACATTGCTGTAAAGTCATTAATAACTCGTTTCTTATCCTTTCTTTTAGTTATTCACACTATTCTGTATCCATATTTAAATAAATTAACACAAGGAAACATACAACAGAATACTTTATTTCTAATTTAAGTTGTTGGTCCTTTTTGTAGTATTATCATCATAAGTAGCAACACTATTAGTAGTAATCGCTTTGTTTAAAAATGTATTTATCCATTCACAATCACATATATATTTACATAATTATACACCCATTTGTTCTTTATAATTAGTGTCTACTAGAGTCTTTCTATTCATTTGTTTTGTTTTAGTAACACAGATATTATCAATGTTCAGAATATTGTATTATCTGATTTTATTAATATTCACTGTTTAGTTAGTATCATTTTAACCTTTATAGAAAACCATTCTCACTAACTTATGAGTACAATGTTTGAATTTTAATGCGCTTTATTTATCCTGGCAGGAACATTCCATTCCGTCCATTTATCTAACATATTCGGCATTATTGAATGTTAACGTATACTAATATGATTACATAGTATGAATACTAAATAAAGATATTGTGAAGAATATTTAATTTGTTCTAACATAATACTTCTAGGTTGAATATAAGTTTCTTTTTATACAATCGATATTAGTCAAGTTCAAAGGAAGTTGTTACGTAATGTTGACGTATAATATGAAAGTTTTCACTTTTGAAATCACTTTTTGCAAACGTAGTTACTAGTGTCGTTTATACGTTTACATATTTTAATATTGATTGCCAGTTAAAGTGTACCATACAAGTGAATCAGTCAAGTAAGTGCTAATGAATTTCATTCTTTAGAGTACAAGTTCGAATAGAATGCTGACTATCGATTTCGGGATAAATAATGTTGAAGATTAAATCTTTTTCTAGATCATTGAAACACAATTGATGAGATAAAGTTCACTTTGTTAATGGGGAAATAAATAACAGCTGTAATTAAGTGTAACGATAGACTAAAATACAATAGATAAACAAATATAAAATGTTTGTTGCCTAAGTGTTTTTTTCATTTCACCATACCGCTTTTTGAAATTTTAATACAGAAATGTTCGAATGAAAGCTGAAGTTTCAATAATTTTAAAGTATGTACCGACTAAGGCAACATATAGTATTGATCACTGAATTAAATCCAATTGGTTCAATCACATTATGTATTCCTGTTAACTGGCTTATTCAAACGTTTAAGGAATGTAAGGCCGTTTAAAAATACTTAAACACCATCTCATGGATAGCAAAAATAGATGATCATCAAGGAGAAGAACGGTTCACTCACTAAACATACTGATGGTTGAATAAATTATTGCCAAACCTGAAAACTAAACTAACTAAACAAGTATCGTTTACATCTTTTGGTCTCATCACCATATCACTAACCATTTACTAATATAACTTTGTTATCATTTATGAATAAAGGGGACCCAATATTCCGGAATCATTGAAGTTTATCAGTACAACTTAATTATACTTGAGTCTAATAGAGTCAGATTCATGTGTCCTATTCAATTATTTCCTTATCAAATAAATAAAAATAAAGTTATTGATCAAATTAATTCAGTTATTAATTATCATCTCTATTTGGTTAATTTGATTAACTATTCGATTTATATGAGATTACTAAGTTATAAAGTAATATAATTAAGCCGAAAAATCGTTAACAGCTAAATATGCTACCAAAACTTCATTCTGTATTGATAGCTGGATGGTCAAATTTTTTTGTGAGATTTTATTCTATTAACTTAATTTATAAGAACCTTCGTCTTAATTAAAGCGAATAGTTTCACAGTAGTATTTGGGCGCCGAATTGATGTAAGACATTGAATAGGAATAATATATTTGTAAAATTTCAGTGAATGAATTTGAAGTAAGTCCAACATGTCGCCTAGCGATCTCGTCCAAGCTTTTTCAAGGAAATATTTCCTTGGATTTACTTCAAATTCATTCGCTGAGATTTTACAATTATGTTATTCCCATTAACTTAATTGTTTAGTTTTTTAATAGTGTGAAAGAAATATTGCCTACATTCCCTTAATTTTTCAGATATATATGTTGTATGTTTTCATCAAGTTGAGTATTTAATATATACCTTTAAAAATACCTATTAACTTTCTCAGTGTAATGTATAATATATTAATTTCTACAATATAATCGTCCATTCATCATAACGGCAAGAATGTAAGGTTTTTAGTGGAATCAAACTCAAAGACTGTAAGTCTTATAATGAATCAGACAACGATTCAAGCTCGAGTCATAATTCAATGATAACCATATTTTAAATTAGTTAATTTAGCTTATAAAGTGATCAGCATTTATTTTTACAGTCAAGTAACTGCCTTACTATTAGTGTGGTTTTTGAAAAATACATTTTGTCAATAATATTACAAGATGACGATCTCCGAATGATCAAATGATGATAGGTCAGCATTGTTAAGTATTTCAAATCGAGTCAAAATACAAATCTACGTTGTTGTTGTAATTAATGCCCGTACTTAACAAAACAGAATGTACACATATATATTTATGTATGATCTTCTTTATACATATTTGCTAGTTAAGTTAGTTAGAGAATAAATGGAACTAATTGAAGATCACGGGAAGTATAAGAAGGTATATAATATTATTTAAAGACTCATTTTAATAGTTCTAATGGCTGTTGAAATTTTCAAAGGCTGTTACCCGTCTACTTAAAACAGACGCATTACAAATTAACTGAAGAATTCTCACAATAGGTATTATGCAATCAGAAGGATGATGATTAAGTTGCAGATTAGTTGAATTCGGTAACAACCACTAAAACCACTACTCTGTCATTTTTTTTAAAAAAAAAATAGATAAAAAAACTTCATTTCGCATAGTTACTCAAATATCACCAGTTCCTATACCCTGTAATATGTCAATGCGAATTGATGTTTTGTAAATAATTCTAATATTTTGATTTTATATAGCTAAAACGCCATCCCATTAAAAAAAAAGAATTTCATTTGAGTCAATTCACTATTAAATGTTTAACAATGCATATTTTTCCCTTTTTTTATCATTACAGTAAAACAAAAGCTCAAAGCTCAGTATCCAATCAGTAAGTTAAAATGCTAATTATATACTTTATGTCAACACATTTTGTTAGTTTTAGTTGTCACATTTAAAAAATGTATTTAAAATGATTGTTTCAACTAGACGTTAACGTCATCTATCCCTCTTAGATACCAAAAACAACTGTATAAATATACAAACAATACCTTTTTTTAAAGAAATATTCCCGCAAATTTTTGTGCATTTATTTTGCTGAAGTAGATAAATACTTAATCCACTTACTATGTTGTTTTTTTTAAATCACAGTTACTAAGACAAAATATATGGTTACTGACTTTTTCAACGTTTACTCAGATCTCTACATTTCTAAATCATATATATATAAATATATATACTTAAATAAATGATGAAACAGATCTGTAAAACTCTCAAATGAATCCCATAATGATAAACACATGTTTGTTTATAGTTTGTAGTGTAATATTTGTCTAGATTATTCAAATTTAACGAGTATGATAAAAAACACAACAATCACAAAGTGGAATAAGGAGAAGTTAATACGTTGTTAGAATGAGCGTAAACTATATAAAAAGCTGATCAAAGAAAATAAACAAAACAAAAAAATTCACCAAATCAAAATAGAGAGAAAATGATAACATTTTCACTTTGAATGGTTTTCTTTTTGGTTTTGTGTTAACTATATCAATAAATGAAAATCTATAAAGTTGAAGTCATGAGTCAATTGAAGCTAGACCACCACGGAAAACTTGGAATCACTGGACGACCGTTTCGTCCTATTGTGGGACTCCTCAGCTCTGAGCTCTCTGAAATTCGCTCGAGTGCTGGTAGCTTTCTGGCCTGAAAGTTATTCAACATTAAACTGTGGTTGCCGCTTCTCTTTACCTTCTGATTTTGTGCACCGTTAGGATTGGAATTATAACGGTTATCAAGGTGAACGATTAACAAAGCACGACACTACAGAGAATATCATCATTTATTCGATCAATAGAACCAAAGATGCTTTCACAGAACAGTTATACAAAAAAATGTTTAAAAAAGATAGTACAGGAGAATATTTGATAAAAAAAGAATAACAACTGCAATGTCATAGTTTAAATCAGGAGAGAAAACATGTCAAACAAACATATAGCCTGGCTACACAAACCTGTGCATAATAATCAATAGGATTCCATGTCAATAGAACAAACCGCTAGTTAACTATTTAGAAATTTTAATAGGCTACTTCTCTTCAAAGTACTTATTGATGATTTGTGGCTCCACAACTGTACATCTCTTACAAAATATGATTAACATACCTGATTTACAATAGAAACACCTAAAAATCCTCTTTTTCAATGAATATAGAAAATTATGGTAGGTAATTATTACTAAATGGACAATTACTAAAACTTCACTTGAACTTTTCTTAAAGAAACTCATTGTTTAAATCAAACGTTTTTAATTTAGAATCAGTTTGTAGTTTTATCTTCAGTTTAGATGGCCATTTAATAATGCTGATGGATTATACTAATAATTTACCTTTTATTCTATTTTTATGAAGTTGGTAAAACATAAAGTGGGACCACAACAATATAATAAACTTTTCTAGTTTCTATTGTTTTATTGATGATTTAGCGATGCATGATTTATGCTTATTTGACAAGTAATACTGAAATTTGGATGAACACCTAATGAAAACATGGAAGCACAAGACGACCATTTCATTCTTGTATGGGACTCCTCAGCAATGAGGATCCACAAACCTCCCAACTGTAAGTTAAACCAAGGACACTCGGTCTCACACGCGGATACTCTACGTCTAAACCACGGAATCGGGACCCAGTGGTGTAAAAACCTAGTTTCAATCAATCTGCCACATTGCCTTATCATCTTTCGCTGCATTCGTTAGGTATCTTCCTGCTGTCTGATTTAAATAAAATTCAACTCATACTGACAATAATCACTTGTTTTCCATACTATATTCGGTTTTATACGATTTATATGTATCGGCTATGAGTATTAAATGATAATCGTTTACAATCACTTTGATCTGAAATCATGAGTTGTATGAAATGATACAACCATAATACAACTTTAAGTAATTAGTCGTCTTTTTGATGATAGGACACAAAAAACTAACATGATATATTCACATCTCTGCAGAGAATGATTATAAGAACTTAATACTAAGTTTTATAAAACTCCAAGTTGATAGTAAAATCATGCTACTAATCTTCTGTCGACAAATCTTCGGAAGTTACACACAATATGCACTTAAATGGAGATCACTCAAGTAAATCAAATGAAACACAGTATACTCTTCGAATTGTTTTAAGCTGCCACATATTTTGTGATGAAATCACTCGAAATGGAAATTTACCAACACACCAAAGTTAATACATGATTATAAAATATGCTAAACATATGATTACTCAAGCTATACCTTTCTACAAATATAAAAATCTTAGTTAAAACAAAATTTAAGTCAGTCACATAGTTCATTTCCAAAGTGTTAACAATTTTTAATAAAGCATTCAATGAAAAATTAGATACTCCTGCTGTCATCTCTAACTTTGTTCAATGAATACAAGAGGTAGAATCATTCGATCTTTTATTATCTACGCTTTAAAAAATGATTATCGGTGTAGGGTTAAGTAATTTAGTACGAACATTAAGTTTTATATTTTATACCATCCTAAAATTGCATCATTAATCCTTTCAACGATTAAGGATAAATCATTGCACAATCCCACTCTGTCAGTTTGAAATATTTTACTTGATATAGAGTACCAAATAAGGTCATTTTTTCGACTGATTGATGATTGCTTAGTGACCAGTGTCATGTGTCTCAGATCCCTATTAGTGCAAATCGAATTCTATCGACCACTACTTTACATCTTATTAAGGTGCTCGAGATGTTGAGTCACCTGCTGTCTACCTTACAACTTAATCGATAGAATTCGATCTGCACCAAGAAGGACATAAACATTTGGCATTGGTCACTACTCAGTGACCAATCAATTGTAAATACATCTCAGTCCCACAAGAGGTCAGTCACTGCCCGGATAGCTCAATGGTAACGTCTTTGGTTGTTAATTTGATTGATAACCGGTTGGGTTTTTCAGGGAGTATCAGTTCCCTCCAGACCACAGGTACACTATACTGATGAGTGCCAAATAGCACGAAACCTTGGTCTACGGTATCCTGTCGACTCCCTACGATCACTACTTGACAAAGTCACTTGTAGATGCATATTACTAAGTCTTCGTTAGCGATTCTAATCATTCAAGTTAACATCATTTATTTTGAATTGGTCATTTTGAAAATATGTACAAAATACAATGTAATTAATTTAAACAATAAAACTCAAGTATCTCACTATGACTTACCGTCTTTTCAACAAATACCAAAGAAATGAGCTCAAACTGATACTAGAAATTCAAATATCAGTCAGCTGTCGTAAGTAACGTATGCTGGAAAAAACTCAGAAGTAATTCTTAGGAATTAAATAGAAATCTTACCAACCAACACAACTACTTATTTTCTGATATGCAAACGACGAATGAATTCACATGCACCTCAAAAGTCTTTTATTCTCTCTTGAAATGTAAGGCATGAGTTAGACTGCCACAACTGTACATTACAAATGGTAGAAAAATACTGTTTCTAAATTTAACAGCATTTCATCTAATGACCTAAGTATTTGTCATAACTACTTGTTAGCATAGATTTTCCAAAGGAATTCTTAACTCTTGTTAACTCTTGAAATATAAGATCATCACTTGCAAATTATGTGAGTGCCTTAATTTATAACTTAAAAACTGCATAGAGTGAAATGACTGTCCACCATTCCCTTCACTTGTATCTAATGCAAAAAAACCCTATTCAACACTAGATCCAGATACTGATTTGTGAAGATTATCGATAAACTAACTGGCAATTAAATGAAAAGTGCTTTGCTTCACCCCACCTCTTAGAATCAGAAATATCGTTCATACGAAACACCAGCAATGGAATATGAAGTTTGTTTATGTTCACCAAGCTTTTGATTTACTTTGACTGGTAGAATGTCCAAGTAATAAAAAACGAATCGACTTTTTCACATCGATGAATAGCTTTGGTAACAATGAATTATTTTAATTGTTTACTTATTATTGCAAGTCAACCAGATTTACTAAAACAAATACAATTTATCTGTAAGATATTTAATTGTATAAACAATCATCTTCGATCTGAATCTAGGGTTTACGTACCACTAAAAGACACCAAGAGGTTATTTAAATGTGATTTTTCTGAAGATATTTAATGAATTAAAATATCGGAACTCGAAGTAAATAACGAAATATATCAAAGGAACCGCTACGATGGTCTTTGCTAATTACTAGCAAATTATCAGCTAAGTGTGTTGCCAAAATTAATGATATGAAAAACGATAAAATGTTTAGAAGTGATCAGTTAAGTTGTTTAACTGTATCGACGGAATATAAATGCCATTTATATTCTCTGTTCGGCTTGATATAGATTGAATAATACAATCTTGATGTATACACTGGGATTTGATGTCTAATATTTCTCATATGAGTATTAACTATATTTCTTTTAATTTTCTCTAGCTTTGATTACGAATGTACCATCAATATGTTTAAAACAAAGGAATTTCTGACTCCGTATTATGGACAGCCGACTAAATTTTACATTCATATTTATGTCGTGTCTCCAAATAGAAGTTGTCTTCGTCAATTCTCATTATTGACTAATCATGGGGTTAATATTCAACAATCAAGGAGTATTAAAACGTCAGTCACCTCTACTTTTGCCGACGAAGTAAGATTTTGACCAATCTAGTTCCCGAATTACCAGTGTTATTCTTTCTACATATATAAAACACCATATTACCAAAGTGTTATCGACTGATTCATAAATTTATTTATTATTACATCAAAACTGGTTGTTACAATCCATAACTTAAGTTTTCAGAATGCATTGAAAAACACACTGATTACAAACCACTTATTATGAAGCTGCTTCAATTTTCCTTAAAATTTTATAAACTCATGGCAATTTTTATGTTGTGCCCACCTAAATATGTTTACGATAATATATAATGATATTTTAGCAGATTAAACAAGAATCCCCGGGTCTACAGATGGTTATAAGCCATTTAAATCACGTATAATTATCTTCCTATTTACCAGTCTATCCTTGCTTTCATTGTTTGATAAGAGAAGTTAGTTTATTTTTAAATTCCATCAGATAGTCTAACACAACATCAGAACTCTCGAAGGGTCATTACAAAAATTTAAATCATTCACTTCCTCAAAGAAAGTGCTTACCTAAGTTCTCAGATATCACCTTACCAATGTGAAATTTCAATCTACATAACATAAAAATAAGCGACTTGATATACCGACGTAAATTCCTTATAATGCTGTGATCATCTAATCTAGTTGTTCACCGAGGTGAGACTTCTAAATCATGAACTTATTGTTTAAATATGAAATATTAATACCCACATATATTTTATTCTCTTCTTTCAGTTTACTTATTGCCTGAAACTATAATCAGTATTTTGATATATGTCACAATCCATACCCTATGATTTAAATATGCTACCTCTAACACTCAATAAGCAATTACTAAATTACGTATGAATACACTATTATATCACTACATTGCAGTACACTTTTCAAATTTTCTATCAACCGATAACAAACGCATGTCCCAATTTTTAAAAAAAATGACTAACAGGAGGAATGGCATTTACTGGGGCAGAAAAGCAAAACATGATTTTGTTTACAACTAGTCAGAAGTATCAATCACATTTTTTAAAACTGTACAATCCGTTTAAAAACTACTAAAATTATTCAAGTGGTTGAACTAATTGTTTACTTGCAAGATATATTCATATCTCGCGGCTAAATAGTTAGCAGAAAACAGAATCAATGAATAATTCTTAATATATATAATCTAGTTGCAAGGTTAAGTGTCTATGGTATAACTGATTGAAATCGTGTGCCTAACTTATTTACTGGATAATGAATAATAAGTCAGAATTGAAAATAAATGTGATATAAATACCACTGAAGCAGAACATTACCTGCTCTATGATTTGCAAACATTTTTAAGTATTACAGATAAATTTAATTTGGGCTGTGAACGCAAACGTTATGAAATTAGTTGTGAAAACATGAAAAAGTGATACAGTTTCGTTAATTCACTTTTGAATGTATTAAGTCTAATAAGTATTGATGTAATGCTTCATAGATGAAAAAACAGTTTTAAATCTCGATGAGTCCTCAATAACCTTATTTTCACAGTTAAATTTGTGAGTTGATCTAAGCTGGACTACCATTGAAAGCCTAGAAGCTTTGAACGGCCATTTTGTCCTAGTACTGGACTCCCCAGTAGTGTGTATCCACAATCCAGCACTAAGGACTCGAACCTAGGACCTTCGGCTGTCGTATCCTTAACGTTACCAATGGTCGTCTATCTTAGAATGAACATTGAACTCAACTGTGAAAATACTACAATCTCCACAAATCCACAAACTGTATTTTCATTAACTCAACTAATACTTTCATTTCAATTTCTGTTTTAAAACTAGAAAATAGGTTTTATTCTAAACAATGAACTAGAATGGAAATTAACTGATATTGGAACTATCAATAGATTACATAGTACAACTGATATTTATTCTAAATCTACGAAAGAATCTATTAAATTCCTTCTATTACATGAGAAAACTTGAGCCATGGAAAAGCCATTGAAACCACAGTTCTGAATAACGTACCATGTATTAAGTTGCCCATTCTGATTTCAGAAGTTACCTTACGCTGAGAAACATCGTACAGTTGTAAAACGCACTGATG